>NC_041380.1:99099075-99171148 GCF_002162155.2 Triticum dicoccoides
ACGTCTGACTGTGGCATTTCTTTTAAAGCCCTTTCTGCGATGTCGCTCAGACGTCCGACTGTGGCATTTCTCTTAAAGCCCTTTATGTGATGTCGCTCAGACGTCCGACTGTGGCATTTCTTTTAAAGCCCTTTCTGCGATGTCGCTCAGACGTCCGACCGTGGCATTTCTTTTAAAAGCCCTTTATGTGGTGTCGCTAAGATGCCCGACTGTGGCATCATTTTCCTTATTTTTATTTGTTCACCTTTCGAGGCGTCGCTTCAGACACCCGATCGGTCCTTATTTATGTTCTGTGGAATTTCAGGCGGACTACCGCCGTTTTCCCTTTTTACTTACCCGTTATGCCAGTTTTATTTATTGTGCATTAAGGAAGTAATCATGTTGCATCCATGCATGCATTTTGTTATATCTAACGTCCGAACTGTCTTGCGAGTACTTTCAAAGTACTCACTGGCTTGTTGATTTGGCCAGATGCTGACGAAGGCGATCTCATGGATGAAGAGTTCGATAGCGAGCCCGACACTTAGAGGAGTCCCAGTCAGTCTTGTGCGACCCTGGATTTGGCCACTGTTTTATATCCGCTTCCGCTACCAAATAAATTCATCGAGCCTCTCCTCGACGCTCGATGAGATGACAGACGTAGAGTCTTGTATTTCTCTCCCCGCTGTGTTTTTCCACCACCAGCCTATCCTTGAGTCAGTAGTATGTCTCCACATCACTGTGTTCTGTCCGCCATTATGTATGATTATTGGCGTGCTTGTAATAATTTGGTTGAGCGACCATAGTTCGGCCCTGTAATATATTTTATGCTACTGGCTTATTGTATCAAGAATTTGTCTGCCAGTGTGGAGGATTTCTCTCATACTGGACTTAAAAGATTGGCTTTTCAATAAATATTTTTATTGGAAAACCGGTCGTGACACAACCCCCCTACCTTACTGTACAAACAATAAAGAAACCAACTGCAGGCTGCATCTTTTTGGCAAAGCAGTGCATTTAGTTAGGCAAAAAGCAATGCCGTATCATAAGAGCAATGCAGTTTCGGGATACACACATGAATACAGGGTCTGCGGCAAGTGCAGTAAAAAAACAGGTGCAACACAAACTTGTAGACAAATGCAGTGCTTTTTGTTGGACGAAGAAGTTCGGCATCACATGCGATGCAGTTTATTGGACACAAACGATACATATAAGCGTGACAAGTGCTAGTTCACACAGAACGTGGTTGTCAACAAAATAAAAATATACACATATGTATACTATATGAGTTATTTATATAAAATACATATACACGTACAAATTTGTCCATATACACTGCTGCAAAAAGCACACGAAAACACGACAACAGAAAAAAGTCTTTTTCATACATTATCTACCTTAGACAGCACACAATACACAACATGAACTTCTAGTTCTTGTCCATACACAGGCTTTTACCCAGTAAAGACAATGCCAAAATGACTGCGACTACGTCTATGATTGTATAGGGAAGTAAGCCCGAGGTTCGCAATCAGATCTCGTAGCTCAATAGACATGTCTTCATAACACAACATGTTCGAAGGATTGAACAGCAGCTGAAACATGTACTCTGCCTGCCAATCTTCAACAGCAGGCTGGAAAAGAAAATTAAAAAAATGCAGACCAGTGATTAAAAAAAGGTTGTCATAAGAAACAAAAACTGAAAAAGTAAAATAATAAAAAAAGTAACAAGAAAAATAAGAAAACAGAGAAGGTGTTACGTCGGATTTGATAATTCTCTCAACTAGATGTTGGCCGTCATACAACTGCGTCAACCTCAGAACATAGATTCCGCACTCGTTTGCTCCCTGCACTGGCACGACCAGGTAAGAGGGCTCCTCTGCCAATTTAACCCAGTCAAGGTGGTTCTTCGATTTATACATTTTTTCACCACAAATCGCCTTAAGCAGCTGAGTCATACTCCTCATCTGGCAAAGAAAAGGAATCACAAAGGTTAACACACATCACAGATCAAGTTACTATTCAGACAAACCAAAAAATATAAAAGTTGTTCTCAACGTCTAGACAGTCCCTCTTTTAAATGCACGCGAGGTCATTCCTTTTACCCTTTTTTACACAGATTATGGGAGGTGTGAGAAAATGCAGTTCTGTCATGCATATGTTGCAGTGCACTACATAAACAAATGTGGTTCTATGTGTGCTAACATTGCATGTGCAGTTTATAAAAAAATGCAGTAGGAGAAACATAAAAAATCTTTGCACTTGGCAAGAAAAAATGACATACCACTTCAGTGCAATCTGAGTGGTAGTCAGTCCTGCGCCACTTTGTCGTGACATCAGGATGACCAGTGTACTTCCTAGTGTCATGGATATCAAATGTCTCGCAATGCTGGTCCATCGTGTATAAGGAATAATGACCATCCTTGGAGCGCGACATCATAATCTGTTCACATAAAAAACAAAAAATGAAAAGTTCTTTCGACACGTAGCACCAGGACCACGGTTCCAAAAGTAACTATAAAAAGAAATGCAACAAACGAGAAAAATAAATGACAGAAAACAATGAACTTACCAGTTTTGCAGCCAACAGGTTTACGTCGTCGCTCACAAAAACCTTGAACTGCTTAACTGCATCTTCTAAAACAAATGGGCTATGCACAACTGGCAACATAGGGTTTAAATCATCATCTCTCGTCACAAAGGTTTCCATTTGAAGAACATACTGCACAGAAAAAAGAACAAAAAATGACATGAAAAAAAGGATAAACAATGCATGCATGCATGGACATGAAAAAATTAGTACAATAGGAAAAAATGACAGCACACGTTTACCGTGATAAATAAAGTTGGAAGGATCACACGTTCACCAGAATGATAAACTAAACCCAATTTAGGGTCTTGCTTCCAGTACTTGATGACAAAATCCATGAGATACGAATCCATTAAAGCTCCTTTGCCAAATGTATTATAGATATAGTCAATATTGTAAGTATCGACATCACCAAAAGAACTATTCACCATAAATAACGCGTTCCTGTAGTAAACATACACAGATGGGATCAATAAAATTAAAATTAAAAACAAAACACACAAAAAGGATGAAGGGCACACACATAAAACTTACTCGTGGTATTTGGTTACAAAATCTTTGCTGAGAACAAGATCCTTTATTTTCCTCGCCTCATCAATATATTTGAACCTCGGAGGCTTCAAATTCTCTATAGAGCATCTCAACTTAAAAGCCCTCTCATCTACCCTCTGGTTCTAAAATACTTCAACCTCATACATAGGAGGACGATTAATTGCTGCACTCCTAGTCCTAGTGACGCGTGGACACAGCATAGCCAAATCATCATCATCAACATCAAATACATCGTGTGGAGAGCTAGGTCGAGAGACACTTCCACCATCAGGTCCAGACGCCACATCTGTGTTCAAACCATCTCTAGCCAAAGAACCAGAATTATCTTGACAGATTTCAATGACACAATCCGCCATAACTACCTCAGAACCCTGGGACTCAAACAGTGACGTACAACCTTCATTAAGCCCCCCATCAAAACCTAAAAACATGTAGAAAAAACATGGAAACACTCAGCACAAAATACAAAACCAAAACACATGTAATACATCTCATTAATATAAAATGCAGTTCACTAAAGAACATAATGCAGCCCACTAGTCTACATTAATACAGTCCACTAGTCTACATCAATGGAGTCCACTTGTCTATAGCAATGCATCCCACTTGTCTACAACAATGCAGCCCACTTGTATACAACAATGCAGCCCACTTATAAAGAACAATGCAGCTCACTTGCCCAAAAAATAAAATGCATCTCACTAACACAACAAATAAATATACACATCCATTCTAAATCATGAACTTAACTAAACAAACTAGTAAAAAAACCATAAGAAGCGGAAGCAAGCAGTAGACAAACAATAATTAAAAGGTAGAATGAAGTAGTTCACTAAAACAACCTTTATCTGCAAAAATTAAAAGTGATGTTAAATCAAGGCAACACTTTCTCGATGTGAGCCAACTATAGAGCATGGTCTTTCTGATGTAGCCAATGTGCTCCACCCCAAACTGAGCAACTCGAACACCTTCCCAAGTCTGCAAGAATTGAAACATATAGAATCCACAATCGTGACTACAATAAAAAGAATAAAAAACATCAGTTTCAGAAAAATGAAATAAAAAAATTGAGCAGTATGGTGGAGAGGGGTTGTACAGAACACACCCATTTGGCTGCATTGGGACAATGACATGTTTCAACACAAATCCATCAAGTGTAGGAGGATTTAGCGGCTCATCAGAACTTGAGCTTCCTTCTTTCCATGCACGCTTGACATTTTTAACCATCCTCCTAAAAACCCTGATCGCATCAGGGCTGCCAGGTTTATTGAGTGAGTCAAGAAATTCAAACAGCCTTTCTTTCACATTTAACGCAACTACACAAAAATGACCAACGCCATCCCTCATCTCTGGCGGATCAAAAGTTGCAAAAAGGACCTGTTCGAAGCACGAATAAATAAATAAAATTATTATAAGAAGAAGAAACACAACACTATAAAAACAAACACACAAAATATAGTTTTCGACACATAAAAAACTTACTCACCATGTCCTTTTTATCAACACGCTCCTCGGCTTTTGAAGAGAACATCATTTCAACACTCTTGCCTACAGTACCACCATTCCAAATATTTGTCTGCCAAAAAAACCAAAAATCAAATAGTGCTCAAGCAAACAGGGTCGTCGCACGAAATCAGAAAAGAAAATCAACAAATAAAACAAAAAATTCTGCATTCTTACACAAATATGGTACGGGGCAACCATTGTTGGAGATTCCTTAAACTTATCTATCATCAAAGAAACCCCAACATCTACAAGGCTTGTAGTGAGCATCCCTTTATCCCAAAAGGATTGACCAACTTTGCCAATGGTAATATCAGCCATCTCAGTTTTAAAAGCAATCATGTCCTTGAATTTTTCTTGAAAAACTAAAACATAAGATACTAAAAAAATAACAACAAAGAAAAATGGGTAAATACCAAAATTAGAAAATACATATGAACAAAACAATTTCTAAAAAACCATACTTCTTCTTCTTGTCCTTCCGGACCCTTGTAACGGCAGCGTACAACTCATTGTATCTTTCCAGAAGAGCTGGATCAATGCTCGACGGTGTCACAACAGGAAGTTCGTCATCTGTAAGAAAAAGATGAAGTTCACTTATCGAAAGAATGAAGTTCAAATATTAAGATAAGGAAATTCTGCTAGCTATTTTGAAAATCATAAACAAAAGATCAAGTTTCATTATCATTAAACATCTAATGTAGATACCATAGTAATTAAACAAATTGAATGAGAAAAACTTCAACTACACTGTTCGAAACAAAACTCTTGCCTTCAGTGTCAGAGTCTTCATGTTGTTATTCTTCAGAGCTGACAAAAACATTTTCTTGGCTAGGTTGCGACGAATCCACCACAACCTCACTGGACTGCGCTTCTGCAGCAACATCATCATTCTCTGGATTTACAATAGTCTGGTCAACCGCAACGTCCTTAGATACTTCAGCTACATGAGACTCCACTCTCGATACTTCAGGAACATCGTTGGCCGCCAGACAAATAGGGGAAGCAACAACACTAACAGCTGGGACGACATTCTCCAGCGGCTTTTCAATGCCAAAATCAGAATCTATTGGAAATATGCCCTAGAGGCAATAATAAATTGGTTATTATTATATTATATTTCATTGTTCATGATAATCGTTTATTATCCATGCTAGAATTGTATTGATAGGAAACTCAGATACATGTGTGGATACATAGACAACACCATGTCCCTAGTAAGCCTCTAGTTGACTAGCTCGTTGATTAATAGATGGTTACGGTTTCCTGACCATGGACATTGGATGTCGTTGATAACGGGATCACATCATTAGGAGAATGATGTGATGGATAAGACCCAATCCTAAGCCTAGCACAAGATCGTGTAGTTCGTATGCTAAAACTTTTCTAATGTCAAGTATCATTTCCTTAGACCATGAGATTGTGCAACTCCCGGATACCGTAGGAGTGCTTTGGGTGTACCAAACGTCACAACGTAACTGGGTGGCTATAAAGGTGCACTACAGGTATCTCCGAAAGTGTCTGTTGGGTTGGTACGAATCGAGACTGGGATTTTTCACTCCGTATGACGAAGAGGTATCTCTGGGCCCACTCGGTAATGCATCATCATAATGAGCTCAATGTGACTAAGCAGTTAGTCACGGGATCATGCGTTATGGAACGAGTAAAGTGACTTGCCGGTAACGAGATTGAACAAGGTGTTGGGATACCGACGATCGAATCTCGAGCAAGTAACATACCGATTGACAAAGGGAATTGAATACGGGATTGATCGAATCCCCGACATCGTGGTTCATCTGATGAGATCATCGTGGAACATGTGGGAGCCAATATGGGTATCCAGATCCCGCTATTGGTTATTGGCTGGAGAGGTGTCTCGGTCATGTCTGCATGGTTCCCGAACCCGTAGGGTCTACACACTTAAGGTTCGGTGACGCTAGAGTTGTTATGGGAAATAGTATGTGGTTACCGAAGGTAGTTCAGAGTCCTGGATGAGATCTCGGACGTCACGAGGAGTTCCAGAATGGTCCGGCGGTGAAGATTGATATATTGGACGAAGGGTATTGGAGTCCAGAAGTGTTCTGGAGGTACCAGGCTATGGCCAGCATGACCGAAAGGTGTTTCGGGAGCCCCGGCAAGTGTTGGAGGGCCTCATGGGCCAAAGGGGAAGGGGCAAACCAGCCCACTAAGGGGTGGTGCGCCCCCCACACCCTTTCCCACGTTACTTGGGGACGTGGGGCGCCTCCACCAGGCTTGGGAGGCAAGCCTCCACCTGCTTGGCTTGGGGGGCAAGTCTCCCTAGGATTTTCCCTAGGGAGATCCAATCTTCTTGGCCGCCGCCCCCTAGGGGAAACCCTAGGGCGCCTCCCCCTCTCCCCTTGCCCCTATATATAGTGGAGGGGTGGGAGGGCAGACAGACCTCTTCCCTGGCGCAGCCCTCCCTCCTCCTACACCTCCTCCTCCTCCATAGTGCTTGGCCAAGCCCTGCTGGAGAACCACGAGCTCCATTGCCACCATGCCATTGTGCTGCTAGAGTTCTCCTTCAACTTCTCCTCTCCCCTTGCTGGATCAAGAAGGAGGAGACGTCCCCGGGCTGTACGTGTGTTGAACACGGAGGCGCCGTCCGTTCAGCGCTAGATCGGATCTTCTGCGATTTGAATCGCCGCGAGTACGACTCCATCAACAGCGTTCTTGTAATGCCTCCGCTTAGCGATCTTCAAGGGTATGAAGATGCACTCCCTCTCTCTCGTTGCTAGCATCTCCTAGATTGATCTTGGTGACACATAGGAAAATTTTAATTATTGCTATGTTCCCCAACAGTGGCATCATGAGCTAGGTCTATGCGTAGTTTCTATGCACGAGTAGAACACAAAGCAGTTGTGGGCGTCGATATTGTCAATTTACTTACCGTTACTAGTCTTATCTTGATTCGGCGGCATCGTGGGATGAAGCGGCCCGGACCGACCTTACACGTACGCTTACGTGAGACTGGTTCCACCGACTGACATGCACTAGTTGCATAAGGTGGCTAGCGGGTGTCTGTCTCTCCCACTTTAGTCGGATCGGATTCGATGAAAAGGGTCCTTATGAAGGGTAAATAGAAGTTGGCATATCACGTTGTGGTTTTGGCGTAGGTAAGAAACGTTCTTGCTAGAAACCTATAGCAGCCACGTAAAAACTTGCAACAACAATTAGAGGACGTCTAACTTGTTTTTGCAGCATATGCCTTGTGATGTGATATGGCCAAAAGGATGTGATGAATGATATATGTGATGTATGAGATTGATCATGTTCTTGTAATAGGAATCACGACTTGCATGTCGATGAGTATGACAACCAGCAGGAGCCATAGGAGTTGTCTTAATTTATTTATGACATGCGTGTCAACTTAAACGTCATGTAATTACTTTACTTTATTGCTAAAGCGTTAGCCATAGTAGTAGAAGTAATAGATGACGAGACAACTTCAAGAAGACACGATGATGGAGATCATCATGATGGAGATCATGGTGTCATGTCGGTGACAACGATGATCATGGAGCCCCAAAGATGGAGATCAAAAGGAGCAAATGATATTGGCCATATCATGTCACTATTTGATTGCATGTGATGTTTATCATGTTTTACATCTTATTTGCTTAGAACGACGGTAGCTTAAATAAGATGATCCCTCGTAATAATTTCAAGAAAGTGTCCCCCCTAACTATGCACCGTTGTGAAGGTTCGTTGTTTCAAAGCACCACATGATGATCCGGTGTGATAGATTCTAACGTTCGAATACAACGGGTGTAAGCCATATTTACACACGCAATACACTTAGGTTGACTTGATGAGCCTAGCATGTACAGACATGGCCTCGGAACACGGAAGACCGAAAGGTCGAGCATGAGTCGTATAGAAGATACGATCAACATGAAGATGTTCACCGATGTGGACTAGTCTGTCTCACGTGATGATCGGACACAGCCTAGTTGACTCGGATCATGTTTCACTTAGATGACTAGAGGGATGTCTATCTAAGTGGGAGTTCATTAAATAATTTGATTAGATGAACTTAATTATCATGAACATAGTCTAAATTGTCTTTGCAAATGTGTTGTAGATAAATAGCTCACGTTGTAGCTCCCTGTTTCAATACGTTCCTAGAGAAAGACCAAGTTGAAAGATATTATAAGCAATGATGCGGACTGGGTCCGTAGTCCGAGGAGTGTCCTCACAGCTACACAGAAGGCTTACGTCTTTGATGCACCGCTCGATGTGCAAACCCCTACAATGTCGTCTGTGGATGTTGTGAACACCTGACAGACACATCCTGATGACTACTTAATAGTTTAGTGCACCATACTTTATGGCTTAGAATCGGGATTCCAATGACGTTTTGAACGCCATAAGACATATGAGATGTTCCAAGAGCTGAAATGGGATTTCAAGCTCATGCCCGTGTTGAGAGGTATGAGACCTCTGACAAGTTCTTTTGCCAACAAGATGGAGGAGAATAGCTCAGCTAGTGAGCATGTGCTCAGAATGTCTGGGTGCTACAATCACTTAAATCAAGTGGGAGTTAAACTTCCAGATAAGATAGTGATTGATAGAGTTCTCTAGCCACTATCACTAAGCTACTAGATCTTCGTGATGAACTATGACATGCAAGGGATGGAGTTGATCCCGGAGCTATTCGCGGTGCTTAAGACCGCAAAAGGTAGAATCAAGAAGGAGCATCAAGTGTTGATGGTTTAACAAGACCACTAGTTTCAAGAAGGGCAAGGGCTAGAAGGGAAACTTCATGGATGGCAAACCAGTTGCCGCTCCAGTGAAGGAACCCAAGGTTGAACCCAAACCCAAGACTAAGTGCTTCTATTGTAAGGGGAACGGTCACTGGTAGCGGAATTACCCCAAATGCATGGTAGATAAGAAGGCTGGCAACTTCAACAAACTATATACGTGTTATTAATGTGTACCTCACTAGTACTCCCGGTAGCACCTGGGTATAGGATACCAGTTCAGTTGCTATTATTGGTGACTTGAAGCAAAAGCTACGGACTAAATGGAGACTGGCTAAGGGCGAGGTGACGATGTGTGTTGGAAGTGTTTCCAAAGTTGATGAGATCACCATCGCACGCTCCATCTGCCTTCGGGATTAGTATTGAACCTAGATAAATGTTATCAGGTGTCTACGTTGAGCATGAATATGATTAGATCATGTTCATTGCAATACAGTTATTCATTTAAGTTAGAGAATAATGGTTATTCTGTTTACATGAATAATACCTTTCATGGTCATGCACCCTATGTGAATGGTTCATTGAATCTCGGTCGTGGTAATACACATGTTCATGCCAAAAGATGTAGAGTTATTAATGATAGTACCACTTTCTTGTGGCACTGCCGCTTAGGTCATATTGGCGTAAGATGCATGAAGAAACTCCATGTCGATGGATGTTTGGAGTCACTTGATTTTCAATTGCTTGACACATGCGAGCCATGCCTCATGGGCAAGATGACTAAGACCCCGTTTTCAGGTACAATGAAACGGGCAAGTGACTTGTTGGAAATCATACATGCTGATGCGTGTGATCCAATGAGAATTAAAGCGTGCGGTGTATATCGCTATTTTCTCATCTTCACTGACGATTTGAGTAGATATAGGTATATTTACTTAATGAAGCACAAGTCTGAAATGTTTGAAAAGTTCAAGCGATTTCAGAGTGAAGTTAAGAATCATCATAACAAGAAGATCAAATTCCTATGATCTGATCAGTGAGAATTTCTGAGTTATGAGTTTGGCAAACACTTAAGACATTGTGGAATTGTTTCACAGTTGAAGCCACCTGGAACACCATAGGGTAATGGTGTGTCCGGACGTCGTAATCAAACCCTATGAGATATGGTGCGATCTATGATGTCTCTTGCCGATCTACCGTTTTCATTTTGAGGTTATGTGTTAGAGACAACTGCATTCACTTTAGATAGGGCACCATCTAAGTCCGTTGAGATGACGTCGAACATTGGTTTGGCAAGAAACCAAAGTTGTCATTTCTTAATGTTTGGGGCTGCGATGCTTAAGGCTTCAGCCGAAGAAGCTCGAACCCAAAGCGGACAAACACATCTTCATAGGATACCCAAAGGTGACAGTTGGGTACACCTTCTATCTCAGATCCGAGGGAAAATTGTTTGTCACTAAGAACAGGTCTTTTCTCGAGAAGGAGTTTCTCTCGAAAGAATTGAGTGGGAGGAAGATAGAACTTGATGAGGTTGTCGAACCTTTACTTCAACTGGAGAGTGATGCAACACAGAAAGATGTTTTCTGTGGCGCCTACATCTGTTGAATAGGAAGTTAATGATAGTGATCATGAAGCTTCAGATCAAGTTGCTATCGAACCTCGTAGGTCGACAACGATATGTACTACTCCTGAGGGGTATGGTACTCCTGTCTTAGATATCATGTTGTTAGACAACAATGAACCTACGAGCGATGGATAAGCGATGGTGGGCCCGTATTCCGACAAATGGTTAGAAGCCATGAAATCCGAGATAGGATCCATGTATCAGAACAAAGTATGGACTTTGGTGGACTTGCCCAATGATCGGCAAGCCATTGAGATAAATGGATCTTTAAGAAGAAGACGGACGTGGGCGATAATGTTACCGTCTATGAAGCTCGACTTGTGGGAAAGAGTCTTTTCACAAGTTCAAGGAGTTGACTATGATGAGAATTTCTCACCCGTAGCGATGCTTAAGTCCGTCAGAATCATGTTAGCATTAGTTGTATTTTTCGATTATGAAATCTGACAGATGGATGTCAAAACAAGTTTTCTTACCAGTTTTCGTAAGAAAAAGTTGTATGTGATACAATAAAAGGTTTTGTTGATCCTAAGGATGCTAAAAGGTATGCTGGCTCTAGCAATCCTTCTATGGACTAGAGCAAGCATCTCGGAGTCGGAATATATGCTTTGATGGAGTGATCAAAGCTTTTAGGTTTATACAATGTTTGCTAGAAACTTGTATTCACAAGAAAGTGAGTGGGAGCACTACAACATTTCTGATAAGTATATGTGGATGACATATTGTTGATTCGAAATAATGTAGAATTTCTGGAAAGCATAAACGGTTATTTGAAGAGTGATTTTCAAAGGAAGACCTGGATAAAGCTGCTTACATATTGGGCATCAAGATCTATAGAGATAGATCAAAATGCCTAATGATACTTTCAAAGAATGCACACATTGACATGTTTTTGAAGGAGTTCAAAATAGATCAGTCAAAGAAGGGGTTCTTACCTGAGTTGTAAGGTGTGAAGTTGAGTAAGACTCGAAGATTGACCACGGCAGAAGAAAGAGGAAGGATGAAGGTCGTCCCATATGCTTTTGTCATAGGCTCTATACGGTATGCCATGCTGAGTACCGCACCAGATGTGTGCCTTGCCACATGTCTGGCAAGAGGGTACAAAGGTGATCTAGGAATGGATCACCAGATAGCGGTCAAAATTATCCTTAGAGGAATAAGGAAATGTTTCTCGGTTATGGAGGTGATAAAGAGTTTGACGTAAAGAGTTACGTCAATGCAAGCTTAACACCTATCCAGATAGCTCTGAGTAGAGATACCGGATACGTATAATGGAGCAACAATTTGGAATAGCTCCAAGTGGAATGTGGTAGCAGCATCTACGATATGACATAAAGTTTTGCGAAATACATAGGGATCTGAATATGGCAGACCTGTTGACTACAACCTCTCTCACAAGCATAACATGATCAAACCCAGAACTCATTAAGTGTTAATCACATAGTGATGTGAACTAGATTAGTGACTCTAGTAAACTCTTTGGATGTTGGTCACATGGTGATGTGACCTGTGAGTGTTAATCACATGGCGATGTGAACTAGATTATTGACTCTAGTGCAAGTGGGAGACTATTGGAAATATGCCCTAGAGGAAATAATAAATTGGTTATTATTATATTATATTTCATTGTTCATGATAATCATTTATTATCCATGCTAGAATTGTATTGATAGGAAACTCAGATACATGTGTGGATACATAGACAACACCATGTCCCTAGTAAGCCTCTAGTTGACTAGCTCGTTGATCAATAGATGGTTACGGTTTCCTGACCATGGACATTGGATGTCGTTGATAACGGGATCACACCATTAGGAGAATGATGTGATGGACAAGACCCAATCGTAAGCCTAGCACAAGATCGTGTAGTTCGTATGCTAAAGCTTTTCTAATGTCAAGTATCATTTCCTCAGACCATGAGATTGTGCAACGCCCGGATACCGTAGGAGTGCTTTGGGTGTACCAAACGTCACAACGTAACTGGGTGGCTATAAAGGTGCACTATAGGTATCTCCGAAAGTGTCTATTGGGTTGGTACGAATCAAGACTGGGATTTGTCACTCCGTATGACGGAGAGGTATCTCTGGGCCCACTCGGTAATGCATCATCATAATGAGCTCAATGTGACTAAGCAGTTAGTCACGGGATCATGTGTTATGGAACGAGTAAAGTGACTTGCCGCTAACGAGATTGAACAAGGTATTGGTATACCGACGATCGAATCTCGAGCAAGTAACATACCGATTGACAAAGGGAATTGAATACGGGATTGATCGAATCCCCGACATCGTGGTTCATCCGATGAGATCATCGTGGAACATGTGGGAGCCAATATGGGTATCCAGATCCCGCTATTGGTTATTGGCTGGAGAGGTGTCTTGGTCATGTCTGCATGGTTCCCGAACCCGTAGGGTCTACACACTTAAGGTTCGGTGACGCTAGAGTTGTTATGGGAAATAGTATGTGGTTACCGAAGGTAGTTCAGAGTCCTGGATGAGATCCCAAACGTCACGAGGAGTTCCGGAATGGTCCGGCGGTGAAGATTGATATATTGGACAAAGGGTATTGGAGTCCGGAAGTGTTCTGGAGGTACCAGGCTATGGCCAGCATGACCGAAAGGTGTTTCGGGAGCCCCGACAAGTGTTGGAGGGCCTCATGGGCCAAAGGGGAAGGGGCAAACCAGCCCACTAAGGGGTGGTGCGCCCCCACACCCTTTCCCACGTTACTTGGGACGTGGGGCGCCTCCACCAGGCTTGGGAGGCAAGCCTCCACCTGCTTGGCTTGGGGGGCAAGTCTCCCTAGGATTTTCCCTAGGGAGATCCAATCTGCTTGGCCGCCACCCCCTAGGGGAACCCCTAGGGCGCCACCCCCTCTCCCCTTGCCCCTATATATAGTGGAGGGGTGGGAGGGCAGCCAGAACTCTTCCCTGGCGCAGCCCTCCCTCCTCCTACACCTCCTCCTCCTCCATAGTGCTTGGCCAAGCCCTGCTGGAGAACCACGAGCTCCATTGCCACCATGTCGTCGTGCTGCTAGAGTTCTCCTTCAACTTCTCCTCTCCCCTTGCTGGATCAAGAAGGAGGAGACGTCCCCGGGCTGTACGTGTGTTGAACACGGAGGTGCTGTCCGTTCGGCGCTAGATCGGATATTCTGCGATTTGAATCGCCGCGAGTACGACTCCATCAACCGCGTTCTTGTAACACTTCCGCTTAGCGATCTTCAAGGGTATGAAGATGCACTCCCTCTCTCTCATTGCTAGCATCTCCTAGATTGATCTTGGTGACACGTAGGAAAATTTTAATTATTGCTACGTTCCCCAACAAAATCTTCATGCCGACTAGGGGAAACAACATCATGGGATTCTTGAGCTACAAAGGCATCTGCACAGTCAACGGCAACCGATGTAGAAGCATCAACACTGCCACCACCATCAACAACACAACCGCCCTGATTCAGATCAATGTGAACTTCCATGTTTTCTTCTCCAGGTTGTGGTAAGTTTAAAAAACACAAAATAACACAAAATGAGCATGGGGATAATTAACACAACAACACACAGGATACTTATGTCAAAAAGACTGCTGACAACATACACAAAACAACTGCAGTCCATGTGTGTCAAAACAACTACAACTGCAACCCACATAAACGTAAAAAGAACTGCAGTTCCCTTTGTCAAACGTTGCAGTTCAGTTATGTTAAATACTGAAGCTTACGTATGTAAAACACTATGGACCACGCATGCGAAAAGAACTGCATTTCACTTCTGTCAAAGACTGAAGCTAACACATGTAAAACTATTACAGATGACATATGTAAATGAAAATGCATATGAGTGAACAAAACAGCATACATCAAGTTTATAACAACAACAAAAAATTAGATTACAACCCACCAACAGAACAAGTAATACAACTATACCTTATCAGCTACAACATCCGGAGGGGACGATGCATCAGCCAAGACCTCATTCTTTCCAGAGCCATCGTAGGACTCTTTGTGCACATCACAAGCAGCAACACCAGTCTATGGGCATAGAACAAACAAAAAACGAAAATAAGATGGTAACGACCAAAAAAGAAAAAAAAACTTCAACTATGCACAAGCAGTACACACTTTACAACCGTGAAGTAAACAAAAAATACAATAAACTGGAAAGCAACAAATGCAAGTTCAAGAAGAGGGACGCATGGCAGAATACACATGGCAGAAGTACTTGCACCTGACCAACTGCATCGCCCCTAGTTCCATGGACACCAAAAGATTCCACTCCAGCCTATCACAAAAAACAAAATTAGTGAGGAGCAGTCCACATAATACACAAAAGAGGTTCAAAGCCACAAAAACCTAGAACATACATTATTAGCGCCAACGCCAGCGTCCTGACGGTTCATTCCATCCAAAATATGCCCAGCATCCTTCTCATACCGACCGCATTTTTCCTCCTGTGAATGTCTCAATTGAGCATACGAAGACCGAACATTCGTCACTGCAATCTTCAGGCTTTCAATCACGCCACAATCAAAATTGTGAGCAGCAGCAATATCTTCATCTCGTGGGCCATGGACAACAGGGAAAAATCTAGCAACTGTCCTCAACCTGTCACCAGAGGTTGGCAAATCTTCAGTCAACTTCAAAACCTTCAGAAGAAGCTCATCAATCTCCTTATGTTTTTTGCCGCCAACAAATGTCTGTTTATAAGAGCTTCTATTATCAATCATCTGTCGAGCCATGAAACCACGAGTACGCGGCACCTCATCATCACAGGCAGGAAGCTGGCTATAGATAGGCTCATAAAAGCTATCATGAGTGCTAGGCCCCACATCAGAGCTGCCCCATACAACTGCAAGAGGACGGTTATACACAATATCACCTGATGCCTTCCACTACAAAAAAAGACAACAGGCAAAGAGAAGCACACATGTGAATACTAGAAAAGTTTAGATTTATAATGGCTGCACCTTTTTTTAAAAACAATTGATATTAAAAACTCAGATGCACTAACCGGCAGCTTCCCAAATTTGTAAGTTTCCAAGTAAATCTTTCCCTTCACAAGCACATCCTCATTGTATAACTTCATCAGGTCCTTGGTCGTCAAGTATGACGCACATGGCGTCAACGTGTGCATGACTGAAAATTTGCAAAGCTTCAAGCAGTCAAGATACATAATCAGGGGGACAATGGCACAACCCTCTACACAATTCTGCTTGCTGCCTTTTGTTTGCCACCTCACCACAGCTGCCTGCAACTCATCAACAACAAGCTGGCAAAAGTCCATCTGAGCCATAGCCGCATAATCCATGTTCTCTACCATTGGAGCAACTCTACCCAAATGAACTGCAGGCCCGGGGCACAGCAAATTCTGGTAAAGTATCAGGAAGAACACCTTCACAACAAGGTCAACAGTCACAAGATCATCTTCCTCCACCAACACCTTCAACTTCTCAAGCAAGTCCTTGACACCTATACTTTTTGAACAGCCAAATCCAAGCTCATCCTTGAGGACAGTCAATGAGTCATCATGGCCGCTGGCAGCAGGCATGGGTGCAGTGTGACTTCCCATAGGCAAATCAAAAATGTGATGAACTGCATCATGATTGATTTGAAGAACCCTGCCATTCCCAAAGTCCATTATCATGGTGGCAGGGTCAATCACTCCCATCAGATAGCACCTAAGAATGCGCGACACATTTTTCTTTACTGTCAGTTCAAAGACAACACCAAATCTAGCATCCCGAACACGACTATAGTGTGCCTCTTTCAACAAAGAAGCAGCCTTGCAAACAGTGGGAAGCGACAAACATACGATCTTGTTAAATCGAGAATCATCTCCCTCAGCATCATCTTCAGTTGCATTGCTCTTACTAGACTTCTTCCTCTGTGTAAAGGGAAATGCAATCTACATTAGAAGACTAGCCATAAAAAAGAGACAGAGAAAACACAGATAGAATAACAATGAAGGAAACAAATGCAGTCCACTTCAACAAACCTTTGGAACAACATCCACCTCCTCGCTAGAGTCACCACCAACATCTTCATCGACATCATCACGGGCACGCTTGGCCAGACTCTTAGATGAACCACAGTCTTTGCGTCTACCAGTATGAACATCCCTCACAAAATCAACAAGCACAAAGTCATCATCATCAGAGTTGGGACCTTTAGTGACATGTAGTCGCTTGCGCTGAGGATCATCCTTTCCACCAGCTTCAGGAGTTCTCTTGCCAAGATTCTTCTTCATGCCAGCAACACGTGGACTCCGCCGAGGTGTACCACCTTCCTCAACAAGAGTACTTAGCCTCTTCTTCTGCAAACAAGGCTTCTTCACCTTGGCAAATTTGGCACCCTTGGCACCATCTGCAGCTCTCCTCTGCTTCTCCTTCTCCGCAAACTCTTTTGAGTCACTTTCAAACCTCAACTTCTTCTT
The DNA here is from genome assembly GCF_002162155.2 of Triticum dicoccoides. Classification (NCBI taxonomy): domain Eukaryota; kingdom Viridiplantae; phylum Streptophyta; class Magnoliopsida; order Poales; family Poaceae; genus Triticum; species Triticum dicoccoides. Next base: position 99,116,466 of record NC_041380.1, read on the forward strand.
ACTCTGCTTCAACTCATATTCACGAAGCTATTTCGAGACCATCCAATCCTATGTAACTTCCTCTGTACCATCAACAGACTGCGATTGTGTTTCAGACAAGATGGGGCATCTCTGGTGAAAGCTCACACCAACATTACCCTCTGCAAAATAATGGCCAATCAATTGAGTAACCTCCTCAAACCCAGGCGCCCCAGCATGGAAAACAGACACTGCGTCAAAATGAAGTTTTACTATGGTCGTTAAAAAGTGCACAAAAAGAACAAATGCAGTACACTTAGACATATAAATGTAGTGCTCCAACCATAAGCTCAAAATAAAAAATAATGCATTGTAAAAAACATGAATAAAACAACAATGCAGTTCACACATACATATAGTGGAGTTCACATATACAAATAAATGCAGTGCTGCATACACTAACTTCACGTTTGTTCCCAACAAAATGCCGGACTAGATACAGCAAGGCAACACCAATTTGTACAACATCAAGTAACGAACATACACAAAAATAAACAAATCAATCACATACCAGAAGGAGGGGCCACACTTGTGGGAGAAGATTCAATAGGCCAATTCACTTCATGTCCTCCCTCGACACCATGATCCTTACCACCAGGACAACGAGAGCCAATTGGTGTATCATTATGAGCACTGTAATCACCTACTGGATTCAAAAAGAACCAGAAACAGAAATTACAAAACATCACATGACAAAATAATGCAAACGAACGCTGACAACTAACAGAGCATAAACCAATATGCAGGATGAATTAGGAAACTAGATAAACATCAAACAAAATAAACAAAGCCTAAAATAAGCACTCCACATATCCTGAACTCCTCCCCCCACTCTACTCGGCGAAGACATTGCGTTTGCCTGCAGCACAAGGACGAAGTGACAGATATAAGAAACAAAATCGGCGAAAATCTCACGAGACCCTAGATCCACCTTGCTACACACGACTATCGACTTCAACATCGAGATAAAATCGACTGCCTACAGAAAAATTACACAAGCAAAAATAGCAACAACAACTACGATTATCACAAAACAAGACGAGGGGACGATCAAGACCGTGGCCAAGTGGAACATACCACAAAAAAGGGTGCGGCGACGGCGGCGGGGAGGGGGGCAGCGACAGGAACAAACAGAAAAGAGCTCGCGGAGCGGACGGCGACGCGGAATGCTGGAATAAGGAACTCTTGAGGGCGGCGATTCCTCAGGTGACGGTGGTTGCTGCGGGCGACGTCGGTTTTTCTTGAGGAAGAGATGCCTCCAGAGAAACTGCAATTGAGGAGAGGGGATTGTTCTCGGTCTCTCTCCCTGTCAGTGGAGCGGTGGGATCGCCTGGAAGGGACACATAGGAGGCCCGCGTGTGGCAAAGGGTCACATAAAACGGGCCGGCCCAAAAACGTCCCAGCTAAAATAAGACAGACTACATCAAAACGCACATGATGCAGTTCTCTGTGAAGAACAATGAAGTTCAGATAGTAAAACAAAAATAAAATACATACAATTCGTAAAAAAGTTAAAATAAAAAACAACACGCGTGTTAGGAAAACTCATCCGAAAAAAAGTCTACCTTCAAATAAGTGTCACACCAAAAAAGGGGGGAACCCCCCTACCCCTCCCGTACCAGTGACTGCAGTAAGTACATGTAAAAAAACAGATGCAGTACGTAGCACTAGAAAAATGCAGTGCATTTCGTTACATGATGCAGTACGGTATTGCAATCCAGTTCCGAATTACCTACATGAATAAATACACGGTATAGAACACAGCGAAAAACTCGTAAAATTGCAGAATACATTATACTTTTTTCAGGGGCTGCAGCAAGGACACGCAAAAAATGGTGAAGTACGCACCTGTAGAAAAAATGCAGTTCTGTATTGTAGACGATGCAGTACAGAACTATATCCAATGCAGTTTCATTATCACGCAGGATACATATAAACGTGACAAATGCCCGTTCGCACAGAAAGTGGTGGTTAAAAAAATTTACTGATCAAAAATAAAATAAAACCACGTTAAAAAACACGTTCGCATACAACCACCCAATCGGAGTGGTTCCATCGCCACAAGCCCACGATCACAGACGCAACACCAACCCACGATCTACACAACTGCATCGTTAGTGAGATTGTGCAGTTCATCCGATGCGGCCATCCCACCCCACGCCCTCCCCTTAAATTCAGACCCCTACCAAAGGCCTTCTCATCCACAACAACGCAAGTATCCATTGCACTGCCACCAAATTGCTCCATCACATCGATATCCATGCAAAAACACCAAGCCCTACTACCGGCGATGGCGTTCACCGACGAGTACAAGGGCGTGGAGGCCCACGGCAACACCAAGTTGCACGTCATCCACACAAACGACAAGAAGCAGATGGCAATCTCCCTTGCGCAGTACGGGCGCCACCTCAGCCTCCAGCGCCACAAGATCGTCGACATTGATCTCGAGTACAACAATGAGGCTAAAGCGACGCAGAAACCCGCCCTCTGCCAACTCTCCATCAGCAAGAATCACCTGGTGCTCCTCGCTAACCCCAGGTACACCTTTGCAGGCTTCTCCATCGACAGCGACAAAACTAGGCTAGAGCGCGTCAATCTGGAGGTCGCCAACTTCATCGACATCCAGAAGGAGTGGAGGGTGCTCGAGGCAACCAAGGAGTTGGACTCCCTTGGAGACGTCTCCGGCAAGCTCATCGACGACTACTACAACAACATGAAGAAGAAGATCACCAACGAAGAACACAAGCGCTGGGCCACCCTACCTCTGTCCATGAGGCACATCGAGTACGCGGCAAAGGACGCCTACGCACCGTACGAGATATGGAACCGCATCACCCTCACCCAGGATGGGCTTCGCCGTGCAAAGCTGGAGAAGGAGGAGCCCCCCAAAAAGCGCGCCAGGAGCAGCTGGGGATGGGGAGACGCTAACTGGTGAAGAAGAAGATGGTGCCGGCCAAGAGCCAACAATGCCAGCGTCATTTTAGAATTATCATCAAATTTTCTTTATGTTGTTTGCCTATGTATCGTTAGTTTGCTTGTGATCATTTGCTTTTGCTGAACTTAGTTTGCTTGCCATGCAGAATCGCTTGTAATGATGAACTTTGATTATGTTAGATTGCTTTCTGTTCAACTTAGTTTGCTGATGATGAACTTGTCGTACAGAATGCTTGTGATAATTGGTTTTCTGTTGTTTGCTTATGTATCATTAGATTCAAGCAGTGCACAAAACGAAATAAGATGCAGTGTGCAAATAGGACACATGCAGTGCAAATTGTGGACGAATGCAGTACAGACTCTGTCGAATGAAGTTTACACATACCCAACAAAGCAGTGCGCACCCCTAAATTTGAAAAAAATAATACATAAGAGCAAAAACACAAAAAGAAAAATGTGACCTATATATGTAGTGCGGAAATATATGAACGTGCAGTGCAGAAACATAATCAATGCAGTACATGTATGATTTACTAAGCAGTGCACTCCCCTACATTGGAAAAAAGATTACATAAGAGCAAAAACACAAAAACAAAAATGAGAATTGTACATGTAGTACGGAATGCGTGCACATGCAGTACAGAACCCTGATCAATGAGGTGCACGGATGATTTACTAAAGCAGTGCACGCCCCGACATTGAAAAACAATACATGACAGAAAATATTAAAAAACATTGACCACCTAGGTGCGACCGGCCCCAGCAGTCTCATAGTAGACCTAAGCCCACAGCAGGCGAGTCGTTCTGAGCCATGATGCATGGGGCCGGGCACACATAGGTCCACAAGTCAGGGAGCATAAAGCAGCGAGCGCCATGTATAAGCGCTCAAATAAGTAACCAGAGGAGTTCGACATGACTGCCTCGCCAGTGCTTATAAATAGGTCGGGCGCGCCTTCCGCGGGCGAGGTGGGACTAAACATTAGGCCACACACAACGCACCGGGAACCAGCCGTGCTCACGGGCTAACTTGGGTCCAATGCGTCTTTAGTACCTCCAAATAAGTACCACACCAAAAAAGGGGGGGACCCTCCTACCTCTCCCATACCAGTGACTGCAGTAAGTATAGGCAAAACACAGATGCACTACGCAGCACTAGAAAAATGCAGTGCATTTCGTTACACGATGCGGTACGGTATAGCAATCCAGTTCCGGATTACCTACATGAATAAACACACGGTATAGAACACATCGAAAAACTCGTAAAATTGCAGAATACATTGTACTTTTTCAGGGGCTGCAGCAAGGACACGCGAAAAACGGTGAAGTACGCACTTGTAGACAAAATGCAGTTCTGTATCGTAGACGATGCAGTACAAAACTATAACCAATGCAGTTTCATGATCACGCAGGATACATATAAACGTGACAAATGCCCGTTCACACAGAAAGTGGTGGTTAAAAAAAATTTACTGGTCAAAACTAAAAAAAAACCACGTTCACATACAATCACCCAATCGGAGCGGTTCCACCCAATTGGAGCGGTTCCATCGCCACAAGCCCACGATCACAGACGCAACATCAACCCACGATCTGCACAACCGCATCGTCAGCGAGATCATGCAGTTCATCCGAAGCGGCCATCCCACCCCGTGCCCTCCCCTTAAATTCAGACCCCTACCAAAGGCCTTCTCATCCACAACAAGACAAGTATCCATTGTGCTGCCACCAAATCACTCCATCACATCGGTATCCGTGCAAAAACACCAAACCCTACTACCGGCGATGGCGTTCACCGACGATTACAAGGGCGTGGAGGCCCACGACAACACCAAGTTGCACGTCATCCACACCAGCGACAAGCAGCTGATGGCGATCTCCCTCGCGCAGTATGAGTGCCACCTCAGCCTTCAGCGCCACAAGATCATCGACATTGATCTCGAGTACAACAACGAGCCTGAAGCGACGCAGAAACCCGCCCTCTGCCAACTCTCCATCGGCAAGAATCACCCGGTGCTGCTCTTCCAACTGAGCGCTGCTGAAAGGTGCACCGTCTTCAACAACTTCCTTGCCGACCCTAGGTACACCTTTGCAGGCTTCTCCATCGACGGCGACAAAACCAGGGTAGAGCGCGTCAATCTGGAGGTCGCCAACTTCATCGACATCCAGAAGGAGTGGAGGGTGCTCGAGGCAACCAAGGAGTTGGACTCCCTTGGAGACGTCTCCGGCAAGCTCATCGACGACTACTACAACAAAATGAAGAAGAAGATCACCAACGAAGAACACAAGCGCTGGGCCACCCTACCTCTGTCCATGAGGCACATCGAGTACGCGGCAAAGGACGCCTACGCACCGTACGAGATATGGATCCACATCGCTCTCACCTAGGATGGGCTTCGCCGTGCAAAGCTGGAGAAGGCGGAGCCCCCCAAAAAGCGCGCCAGGAGCAGCTGGGGATGGGGAGACGCTAACTCGTGAAGAATAAGATGGTGACGGCCAAGAGCCAACAATGCTAGTGTCGTTTAGAATTATCATCAAATTTTCTTTATGTTGTTTGCCTATGTATCGTTAGTTTGCTTGTGATCATTTGCTTTTGCTGAACTTAGTTTGCTTGCCATGCAGAATCGCTTGTAATGATGAACTTTGATTATGTTAGATTGCTTTCTGTTCAACTTAGTTTGCTGATGATGAACTTGTCGTACAGAATGCTTGTGATAATTGGTTTTTTGTTGTTTGCTTATGTATCATTAGATTCAAGCAGTGCACAAAACGAAATAAGATGCAGTGTGCAAATAGGACGCATGCAGTGCAAATTGTGGACGAATGCAGTACAGACTCTGTCGAATGAAGTTTACACATACCCAACAAAGCAGTGTGCACCCCTAAATTTTAAAAAATAATACATAAGAGCAAAAACACAAAAAGAAAAATGCGACCTGTATATGTAGTGCGGAAATATATGAACGTGCAGTACAGAAACATAATCAATGCAGTACACCTATGATTTACTAAGCAGTGCACTCCCCTATATTGGAAAAAAAAGATTACATAAGAGCAAAAACATGAAAACAAAAATGAGAACTGTACATGTAGTACGGAATCCGTGCACATGCAGTACAGAACCCCGATCAATGGAGTGCAAGGATGATTTATTAAAGCAGTGCACACCCCGACATTGAAAAAAATACATGACAGAAAATATTAAAAAACTGACCACCCAAGTGCAACTGGCCCCAGCCAGTCTCGTAGTAGACCTACGCCCACATCAGGCGAGTCATTCTGAGCCACGATGCATGGGGCCGGGCACACATGGGCCCACAGGTCAGAGAGCATAGAGCAGCGAGCGCCGTGTATGAGCTCCCAAATAAGTAACCAGAGGAGTTCGACACGGCTACCTCGCCAGCGCTTATAAACAGGTCGGGCGCGCCTTTCACAGGCGAGGGGGGACTAAACATTAGGCCGCAGACAACGCACCGGGAACCAGCCGTGCTCACAGGCCGACTTGGGCCCAATGTGTCTTCACTACCCGAACACAGGCCCAACACACAAAGGAGAGGCCACTAAAAATAATTAAAAAAATCCCACATACCATACACAAACACAGGCCCAACCACGCATTCCGCAGTTCATTGTGATATGACAATGCAGTTCGCTATTTTCAAGTAAGCAGTCCTGTTGCTTCTCAAATGCATTCCCGTACACTGAAATAGAACCAATCCACCACCTAACACCAACCACAACATTTATTACTTCTGTTGCTCAATTGGTTGCATAAAAACGTATCCATTCATGCTCCAGACTAACACAACTCCTCCCCATGTTCCTCTTTTTCTTCAAATCATAGATCTAGGGTTCATTCCACTTCTCTGGAATTCCACTAAACCCGCCATGGACTGTAACTGCGGGTGTTTGGCAAGGATGGCGGCAGTAGCAGACACATGTGTGTACATAGAAGGTCTAGAGCTCACCAACACTGAGTGGCGCAGCATGCTCGGGTGCCTGATGATACCCAACAGGGGGTTTCGGGCGCCATTTCTTCATCGCCTCACAATCCAAGATCTGTAGGAAAGTTGGGTATGTTTTTCCACTTACAATTTTGGACATAATCTAGCCTGCAAATCCACATCTGAATATATATTCAATCAATTTGTTCAACAGTGTTAACAAAAAACAAAACTAAATTTGTAGTGTTGTTCAGATTGGTTAGCTATTAAGACTAGATGCTTCCACCTATTTTTCTTTAGTACCACACCAGGTATCGACACTAGTTAGATCAGAACTCCAACACACGAACAAAAAAGGGGTTAGTAGACCAGTGTTGCAGTTCTCTTAACATGCTGGCGGAGTACATTGTAACTGACCTTGCAGTACAAGCATGTTGCAGTATAATATATATCCTAGTAAAACTAGAGGTCAATTCCGTATATAAGTTTGTTCATACATTGCAACTACTTTAGAAAATAGCAGTCATATATATGTAAGTATGTAAGTCAACATAAACAGATCATCCTAAGTATAAAGAAAAACATTTGCTATTTACTTATAAAATTCTTTTTCCACCCATTCCAATATGCAGAAACTGCCGTCCACAATAAAATTTCCTGCTCCGAGTTCAAGGAAGGTTACTTTGGAGACACAACACAAGAATGGGTATGCAGATATGCAAGCTGACTACCACATCGACTCTGAAGACTGCATCAACATAACTACTGGTTGGAAAGATTTTGTCTCCCAAAATGGCTTTGAGGTCGGAGAAGTGGCCATGGTGTTTTTCTACAAAGAAGAAGACTCCCTCAAGTTTACAATATTTGCACTCTAGGCTGTCTAATATGAAGCAATCAATATTTCTAATGCTTTGCTTATGTTGTATGCTTTTAAAATTATGTCCATCAGACATTTTGAGCGATGCCTATTTAATATGCAACCTCAACTGCATCATTTTATTATCATTTTTAGACAAGTTGCTGTTGGCAGTAATGTAGTTCTCTCAAACACATAGTGTGGTACTAATAAATAATAAAAAGCAGTCCTCTGAATAGTAACAAGGAAATGCGAATGGTCGAAACTTTGCAGTTAACATATGATGTTCAAAAACAATTCTCATAGTATGCAGTTCAAAAAAATTCTTATAATAACTATTAAGCTAACCACAAGCATATAATGGACCATCCATTCTAATAGCAGAATATAACATTAACCACACTGCTAATGCAGTATGAAAGTGCATATTATGCAGTCCTCTAGAACACAAAACATAGTTTAAGAAAAGAGAAATCTCATTAGCTTCCATAACCACTGTAATGCAGCTACAACGAAGTACACTACTAACAAAAATGCAGTGCACTACAACGTATGCCATAACTACTACAAATAAAATTAAAGCAGCAAAACTCCAGACATGTGGTATACTAACAGAGGTGTCAATTTCACTTGCACTTCCCTAACTTGCCTAAAAATTGTCCAACCACTAAACTATCGAAAAATAGCCCCGCAAAAAATTATATGGAAAATACGACAACTGGACGAACAACATCAGCTTTCATTTAAAATATGCAATTCAAAAAATGACAATTATACCCGCAATATAATGAATTCAAACCTATAACAATAGTAATTAGAATATTTAAACACGCATCGACGCGCAAAATCCAAAAAATCAACAAGAATAGAGGAGCGGACGAAGCTCACCCGCCCGCACAATCAAATTATCAGGAATTGAAAACTAACTCCTAAAAATTAACAAATTATAGAGTGAACGGACCGATTAAAACGAACGCAATCAAAGAATTCCTACTAAAAAACAACATCCGAGCACAAAAAAATCGCATCTGACGTGAACACGAACGAACAAAGAAAGCTCGTCCGCCGAAGCCCTCGATTTGCAAGCACTCTAGTAGATTTTCATGTAAATTAGAAAGAATAAAGGTAAAATGAGATGCAGAGACAAACTAAATCATCCCGCAACACCCGATTCCACACAGAAAATGTGGGGGGGACACCAGAAAATGAAGCAGTTCTCCCGTGAAGCATTGCAGTTCCCAACGTAAAGACGATGCAGTTCGCTTCTATTGAGCATGCAGTGCGGAAGTGTTGTCAGAATAACTATATATATATACAACACTCGGTTCACAGAGAAGAACGAGGAGATGACTTGAGAGACATCCCAATCCCACAGTCGAAAAGTTTTTACCTTCCATACGAGTTGTTTCGTCTTTGGCCTTCTGCAAGTTCTGCTTGGCCAACTCCAAGTCAAGATTGAGCTGTATCTGCTTCCTCTCGAATTCGGCGAATTGGGAGATAAGCTCACAGGATTTCTGTAGTAAGTAAAAAGATATATCAGTGGATAGAATCAAAGATTATTCACTTCTGAGTGAAAAGAATTCTAAGACTACTGCAGAATCAAACATTCAACAGTAGTCTCGGGGACTACACCTAGTGGGTGCACTTAGTGTGCCCCCACTGGTCCAGGTTCCACTCGACACGGTCCTTCCAAACCGAGTGGAAGAAAAAAAGAGATTAGAAAAAGAAATGGTTATTCTCAGACCACAACCGACTGCCCGCAGTCGACCGCGGTCTCGAGGACTACACCCAGTGGGTGCACTCAGCGTGCCCCCACTGGTTCAGGTTCCACTCGACAGGGTCCGCCTAGACCGAGTGGAAGAACTGAAGAACAAGATATTTTTTATCAAGACCCCTGCCGAATCACACATTCGACGGTGGCCTCGGGGATTACACCCAGTGGGTGCACTCTGCGTGCCCCCACTAGTCCAAAGATACAATCAACACAACCTAGTCGATTCAATTGGAAAAACTACCCAACATAAATTGAAACACCCAGTGGGTGTACAGATGCGAAGTGCAGACTGACAAATGGATGCACAATAAAAGTTTCCAGGTAGCATATATATCCTAACAGAACAAGCGTCAAGCTAGGAGATCAGTCGGAAACCAACTAACGTGGACATTGGCTTGGAGGGTTGCACTGGCATCATGGGCAGCTTGGCTGGTTTCATGCACCGTCTTCATCTGCTCCATCATCAGGCCTGCTTAGCATATAGCTTCCTTAGCAGCGCTTGCCTGGTCCTCTGAAATGTGATGGGTGACAAACAACAGAGACGGGGGAACAGTCGCAGAAGCTTGAGGATCCGAGGCGTGGTGTTGTACAGACAAAACAGGGACTTGTGCAGTCGACGATGAAGGGCGTTCACTCGACACTGGAACGGCAAAAGTAACAAAAGCCCGGTTGAAGTCTCCGGACTGCTGAATCATTGGTTCCGTTGCTGGGGTTGACTATGATGTCTTGCTAATTGTTGCATTCCTGCTAGAAGTCCTGCCCCTCCTCCCTATGGGTCTCTGTGGCACATCTTCGTCGTCATCTGGGAGTTCAATAACACTGGGTGGAGCTGCAAAGCAATCAATTGCAAGAGTTCAGTCGACCGTCAAAAGTGGCTGATAAAGTAAAGACAAGATGTCAAGAATTATACCTGCGTTGGAGGTGACTGCGTATTCCATCTCCTCGTCATCATCATCTTGGTAAATAGAAGTCCCAGAGGTAGCAACACTGCAAATTTCAGAATTCACTCGGTCAAGACAGGAAAGTGAGTCGACCTAAGATCGAGTCATGCAAAAGCTAAGAGGTCGAACACAATAATTACCCAGAAGCGATGGGGACGGCCACTTTAATCTTGGGAAAGGCCTTCCGGGGCTTTGACAGCGCGACTTTGGGTTGCTTCAGAGCTTTCTCAGTCGGCACAGGAGAAGATGTTCGAGTGCGCTTTGAGGTCTGTCCGGTCGGAGGAGTCACTTTGCCACGAACACTTGATGGGTCCTGCCTCTGCTTGGAACGTCTTTCCGTGTGAGGTGGAGAATGGACCTCCTCACCACTGCTCGATTCTTCACTCTTCTTGTCTCTGCCTCCTTCAGAATGTCAGTCGCCACTGTCACCCCTGCTCGCCTCTCCCTCCTGTTCCTGCTCTCCGTTGGGCATCGAATACATCTCAGTGTAGATCTGCAAGGCACAGAGTTGAGTGGATATCAATCGCTTTCGAGAAAAAATACATGTCGGAACAAAGGACACTCAGAAGAAAAGAGTCAGACCTTGTCGGGTTCGTTGGTGCTGTCGAGTGGAGGAATCCTCCTAGACCCCCTGGGGTTGTCCTTGTTGCTAGTGATGCCCTTCAACCACTACGCCACCGTCTCCTCGTTAACTTCCTCCGGGTGGATCCGAGTGCTATCATCGATACCCGAGTACATCCACATTGGATGATCGCGGGCTTGGAGTGATTGGATGCGTTGGCTAAGAAACACCTCTAACAAGTCCATGCCAGTCACGCCGTCGCGGACAAGTTGGACTACTCGCTCAACCAACATATTCACCTCCACTTTCTCAGCTGGAGTAACTTTCAAGGGAGAAGGCTTCTCAACTCGCTCTATGAAAAACGGGGGAAGACCAGTCGACTGACAAGGGGTCGGTTGGTCCTTATAGTAGAACCAGGTCGACTGCCACCCTCTGACTAAATTGGGAAGAATCATAGCAGGGAAAGTACTTTTACTCCTCATCTGGGTCCCTAAACCTCCACACATCTGGATCACGTGTGTCCTCTCATCACTTGGATTAGCCTTTTTTACAGACTGAGAACGACAAGTGAAAATGTGTTTGAAGAGACCTAGTGCGGTCGACAGCCCAGAAAGTTCTCACACATGGACACATATGCAGCAAGGTATGTGATGGTGTTGGGAGAAAAGTGATGAAGTTGGGCTCCAAAAAAGTTCAGAAAACCCCGGAAGAAAGGATGGGGTGGCAAAGAGAAACCATGGTCGACGTGGGTCGTGAGAAGGACGCACTCACCCTCCTACGGCCGCGGCTCGGTCTCGTCCTCCGGAAGCTGCCAAGAATCATGGGGAATCAATCCCCCCTTAACCAAATCCTCCAGATCTTCCCGCTAGATCATTGACCGGATCCAGTGGCGCTGGCTCCAGCCGGACCGAAGGCTAGTTCTCGATGATGACCATCCCTGGCTCGTCTTCTTCCCCTTCGCCCTTGTCATCGCCTTCTTCGCGCGCTCCAAAGCTGCCGTCTTGTCCTTCCCCATCGCGGCGGGTTGAGCTCGGGCTGGGCGGCGGTACCGAGGGGGAGGCGGATGAAGTGGAGAAGCAGAGGAAGAAGGAAGAAAATGGGACGCGCCGTGCAAAGACACTAGCCCGGACGCCTTATATGGTCCTATTCCCTGAGTGACTGACCCTTGGGCCTAGGCAAACCTATCAAATCCCGCAATAGTCATGCACTCCATACGTGGCGAAAAAGGCGGTGCGAGATTTGGGTCGCCCCTGCCTAAACCGCCCCTCTTACTATGGATCTCTCCGTCCCGCGCGCTTCCCCAAATTTAGAATCCCATGAGATCCGGGAACGGCAGCGCAGTCGATCGCGCAAAAGATTTTATGCCTCATCAGCATTCGAAGCTGATCAGCAAAGTTCACACTACAACCTCTGAATGGCTCAAGGCGACTGAAAATGATGTCGAAATTTTCGCATGGCTCGCCAATCCAAGTAAAATGCTTCCTAAGCACGAAAATTGGGTCGGAACCATCTTCAACTTCATCTCCACTCAGACCCAGAACCATTCGGGGGCTAATGACGATGACATGTACCTACTGTAGGGCAACAGACCTGATCTAAGCGCCCTTCCCAAGGACACTGCCCTACAGTAAAAGACATTCAAAGGGCTACAAATTCTACCGACTGAAATCACCTCAGGATGCAACTCACTCGACGATGGGTTCCACTCGAACAACCCAATTCTATTCGACCAAGAATATAATCATTTGACCACATCGGAAACCACTCGGAGTACATATGATCTAAGGTCACTCTGGATGGCAACGGTCAGGCGTTCACTCCATGGTCTTAATGATCATTTATATGACTTTAATACTGACATTACCAGTAACATCCCCTCTTTATGTACATTGAACCTTATGTAACGGGGGATGGCCGGGGTTCTGGCGCACTCTATATAAGGCTCCCACCTCCTCTAGGACAAGGGTTCACACCCCTATAACTTCACGCATAATCCAATCGACCGGCGTCCGGGCACCGAGACATAGGGCTGTTACTTCTTCTGAGAAGGGCCTGAACTTGTAAATCTTGCATGCACAACTTCACCGTAGCTAGGATCTTGCCTCCTCATACCTACCCCTCATTCTACTATCAGACTTAGAACCACGACAGCTTGTCCTTGGGAAGGAAACGGCGGTGTCCAATGTAGATCTTGCTAAGTATTGCGTATGACAGCGGATTCCTGTCACAACTAACACATGCATTGTAACCATGTGTCGCTCACCCTAACATAGTTCCCAAAGCTGGATAATCATGGATGCACCAAATTATAATAGCACGTAGAAAGAAACCAGCTGCTGGGCTGCTATATAGGTCTCGAGTGAGAACACCCCTCCATAGCTGTTGAAGTTCCTCCACAAGAGGCTCCATGAATAAATCAAAATCCTTTCCAAGACTTTTGTAACCTGGGATGAGCAAGGCCATCATGTAGTTTGATTCTTTGGTAGAGACTTTGGAGGCATGTTGTAAGGGATAACAAGCACTGGCCACATGCTATATGTGGCGCTCTGGTGGCCAAATGGGGTAAATCCATCTGAAGCTAAGCCAAGTCTAATGTTTCTCGGGTCAATAGCAAACTTTTCGTGTTTCTGATTGAAGCTTTTCCACTCACTACCATGTGATGGCTCATTACATTCTGATCTCTGTACTCCTGGTTCCTATAATGTCACAGTACATCCTCTCTTGTTTCAGCATCATGAAACAACCTCTGCAATCTTGATGTAATTGGAAAATGTCTCAGAACTTTATGAGGAATCCTCTTGATAGCATCGCCATCTTTCCATCTTGATGATTTGCATTTAGGGCATTCACTTAAGCTGGCATAATCCTTCCAGAACAGAACACAATTATTCTTACAAACATGGATCATATCATATCCAATTCCAACTGCATGCAGGAAATTCTTCATTTTACTGTAGGTGTGTGCCAGCTCAGACGCATCTGGGAAAGCTTAGCGGAAAGCAGCCAACATCGCATCGAATGAATTGTTGGTTATCCGCTCAGATGTCTTCACCTGAAGAAAGGTGACCATAGCTGAGAATACTGACATCTTATTTCCTAGGGTGACAACCACATTTTATTGTTCCAACATGCGGGCCCACCGTTTTTCTTCTGTAGGTGAAAGTTCACAAAATGAACGAGCATTTCATAGCATTGTTTCAATGTTGGTCAAACTCAGTGGCTCCACCACCGCCTCCTCCTCTTCCACCTGAGCATCAGGCATATCAAGATGGTGATCTACTACTTCCACATAGTCAGTAACATTGCTTTCACACGTTCACCATGATGAACCGACCTAGTATATGTGACCGACATCTCATGCAAGTGTAGATGATTTTGCACCGTTGACTGGGGTCTTGTAACTGAATTCATACAACTGCTACACAGGCAGAGCACATCTGATTTCGGACCACCATACTCAACTCTGATAAAGTTCATGTAGTTTTCAACCCCCTCGACATATTCAGTAGAGAATCTTGAAGCAGAAGTTATCCAAGTCATGTCCATCTGTTAGACATACAAATTAGTTCTTCTACTAGATATTACAGGAAAAACATATATGCTTTTTTATGAAGTCCAGAAAAAATACCTAGGTCGATGTCTAAAGCTATGGCAAGATATTAGGACAAGAAGATCTAAGTAACAAAATATATTTAAATCTAATTCAGCAAACAGATTTGAGTGCTAAATTACAGCAGGCTGTTTTAGTAGTCAATGAGGCCGAGCACACAGCCATCGAACTATCTAAGGCCATCGTAGCAACAAAGATCCAGTATAAAATGGTGTAGGGCTATTTCACCTAATAGATTGGCTACTAGACCATGGCAATCTACGTCACAATAAATATATGGCAGAATATTTTAGCAACTAATTGGGCTTGGCATGCCATCTCAGCTAAGCAGATTGAGTGCAGAACAGGGCAAGGAAGCTTCTTAAGCAGAGCATATTGACTGTAAACTACTTTGGCAAATAGTGAGATTAACAACGTCTATCACCTAACATTCAGCGCTACACCGACATGCACGGGGCCTCAGTCTAGAATGCGCGTACCATGGGAGAAGCTGACCGTCGTGCATCTCCACATGAACTTCACCAGCGGTGGCGGCGCTGACCGCCATGCGCCTCCACAACAACGTCGCCAGCGGGGGCGACATGGCTCGAGGACGGCAGTCTACGAGAGCGTACTGTGGGAGCGAGAGGATCGTCGTGCGTCCCCTCGACGAACCGCGGCGCCAACATATCGGCGCGGCGGGGAGGGGGACTTTGGCGGAGCGAATGGAGTGAAGGGGGATGGGGGAGGGGGGTTTGGGGAATATTATTGGCTAGTTGGCTGAAGGGCGGTTGAATTTGGGATTTGGGGGATTTTCGCATGGTGGATGGGGAGAGTTGGGCGCATGGTCGGTTTCTCCAAGTGCAGTCCCACGTGTCAGTGAAGAGGCAAGCCGAAGCGCGTTCCGTTCGCATGAGCCGTGTGCAGGAACAAACATGTGTGGGGTGCAATGCGACCGTGACAGGGGTGCTGTGAGTGTACCACCTTTTTCCTTTTAAACTAGGTGCTTCACCCCCTCAAAAAAACTTGGTGCTTCACGCGATGCATCGATACTACTACTAGTAATCTGGTAACCCGACTAAAATAGCGCGACTGGGTATTTTCCCGCGCGATATGCTGGGAGGTTGGCTTAGTTGGGTTTTTTGGACGAGTAATGCTACACCTACGTAATCCCAGTTACGTAATTAACGTAATGTGAAACGTGTGATCTGTTGATTGTAGAATGGGGAGAGGGAGGGGCCCACCACCATGAAAATCAGGGAGGAGAGAGAGGCAATTTACGTTAACCCGTTCGTAGGTTCCTGTAGATGTAGAAACATGTGAAATGCGTTAATGTGTAGTGGACATACTATTGGAGTGCCTAAGATAAATTGTGTATGTAGACCCTATGTGTTTATTTACTTTGCATGTTAGCTTTGTTTCGGTTCAATAAAAAGCAGAGTTGGTGATGATGGTGTGCCTGCCATCCTGCAATATAGGCTGTCCGATCTATATCTAACGGATAGGAAGGAAACTATGACAATTTACCCACACTCCTCTCCACATTTGCAGATAAGGCCTTCCCTCGTTCATCCTTTTCCCCCACAAGATCTTGATGTTCCGTGCAATGCACGGGCATCTTGCTAGTACTCCTACAATATACTATATTATTGTGAGAGTTCATATACACCGACTGAGATTAATGCAAACACGGCAGATTTTCATTAATTTCGAACTTTTATAGGACAGAAAAATAAAAGAAACCCAACCCTAAACCTATTCTACGGCGGCGACTGACGTCCTACATCTGTGATCTCCATGTACGGGGGCAGGGTTCAAGACGAAGGTTCAGTCTCCGGTGTGGAAGAGTAGAACACGGGAGACAGACCGGCGAGTTGGCACACCATGCCCTGCCGCCTCCCATGCCCTACTCATCCTCGGAGGAGTCCCCGACCTCGGCGGTGCCGTACTGTGGACGGCGGCAAGTAGGCCGTGTGGCTGACAGTGCTCTCGTCGTCGGCCTCCATCGTGGCCACCACTTGTGCGGTCGCGTCCGCGTCCGACTACGCCGCTATTGCGTCGCGAGCGGCGACTTGAGCGAGGGCGGCGACCTGAAGCTTCATCCCCGAAGACAAAGCTCTCCCACAGAGCGTTCGTGCTCGTGATCATGGTGGATGTGGTGCCAGGTAGCAGGACAATGCGCTATGGTGTGGAGGTTAGCTAGGCATTGCCGCTTTAAGTAGCGCATTCCGGTGAGGCCAAAGCGTTCGTGCACGTCATTAAGTCATCAGAGTTTGTTCCTCGGGCACCGAGTCTCTTGACGATGGCATACAGACGGACGACATGAATGCGGGCAGCTGGCGCCGTCTGGGAACGCACCACACGACGGCGTGAGGTATGAGGGTTTTTGGTGTGCCAGGGTAGTCAGCTGCGATCGTGGCAATGTTGGAGATGCCCTTTGCTCACATGCAACTCCACATGTCATTGAAAAACCAAGATGACCCGGCATGGTCTCAGGTCTTGGGGATGCAGTTGGCCGCGCTACACGACTCCGCGGACGCGTCGCGGCGTGCACGCACTTTGGCGCCCCGTGCATCCTCGACGAGCCGGGTGTTGATCTGCTGGTCGTGCCACAGCACTAACGCCACCCTTGGCACACTGAAACCAACCGTGTCCAGCGACGATGCACGTGTCGCTCACCGCGGTCACCCTATCCAGAGGCGGTGTTGGTGCTGTGCCATGTTGCTGGCCCCCACGACCCACATGAACGGTTGCCGGTGGCGAGGAGGTCGTGGGCCATCTCCTCCATTGGACTAGTGTGCGCCACGTCGTCCTGACAGGTGTGCCCCACATGTCGGTTTCCCTGTTTTCCCGGCCATATTCGAGGGTCAGTGCTCCGCGTTGCGCATTAGGCGTAGAATAGGTGGTTTTTGTGCCCTGGCTCAAATCTGGTATAGTACCAAGTTGTTACCCTAGCCCCAAGTGTGGTGGTTTTGGGTATGGTACCACCCTTTTCCTTTTAAAGTAGTGAAGCGTAACACTTGATTAAGTAGCCGGATGGTGTGCTAAATGTAGGTGTCCGACTGTTTGAAAGACTAATTGAGGTGTGCCCGGTCCGTGCCCGCATTTAGGGGTCCAACTTACCATGTTCCGACAGTAGTAACTATACTAGTCCCTGTGTACTCCCTCTGTTTTTATTTACTCCGCATTTTTGCTTTGCTCAAAGTCAAACTTTGTAAACTTTGACAAAGTTCATAGATAGAAATAATAACATATACAATAAAAAATCAATACCATTAGATTCATTATTGAATATACTTTCACATCATATATACTTGCTATTGTAAATGTTCATATTTCTACTCCTACTAGCAAGATGCCCATGCATTGCACATAACATCAAGATGCATTTGTATGACTAGTTTATCTTGTGAGAGAAAAGGATGAACGAGGGAAGACCTTATTTGCAATTGTGGAGAGGTGTGTGGGTACCTTTTTGCAAAATTGCCAGAGTTTCCTTCCTATCCGTCAGATATAAATCGGACGACCTATATTGCAGGATGGCAGGCACACCATCATCACCAACTCTATTTTTTATAATTGTTCGTCCGATTTATATCTGACGGATATGAAGGAAACTATGGCAATTTTGTGAAAAGATACCCACACCCCTCTCCACATTTGCAAATAAGGCCTTCCCTCATTCATCCTTTTCTCCCACAAGATAAACTACTCATACAAATGCATCTTGATGGTCCGTGCAATGCACGGGCATCTTGCTGGTGTACATAAAAAGTAGAGTTGGTGATGATGGTGTGCCTGCCATCCTGCAATATAGGTCGTCCGATCTATATCTAACGGATAGGAAGGAAACTATGACAATTTACCCGCACTCCTCTCCACATTTGCAGATAAGGCCTTCCCTCGTTCATCCTTTTCTCCCACAAGATCTTGATGTTCCATGCAAGGCACGGGCATCTTGCTAGTTTTCTATAAACTTGGTCAAATTTTATGAAGATTGACTTCAGTCAAACCTAATATGAAGAGTAAATAAAAACAAAGGGAGTATCTTACTCCGTGACCAAGACGGAAGGGAAAACGAGACAACTTATTGTTTATTTGAGCCGTTCAAGTATAATCATGCGGCGTTGCTTATTTCTCATTCCTCTCCAATCCTCTTCTCCATTGATCATGCCACCCTCCGGTCGAGTCCATCCTCCCGCATGCGTGATTTGAACATTCTGCCGAGTATCATTTGCATGTGGGCCGAGACCATGCTTGTATTTCCAATGTTGTAATTTGTCTGACATGCATACAAACAAATGGTTAGTTTAAAGTTTCACTTTTCCTCCACTATGTGTCGCTTCCCGTCTTAGTTTTGACATCCCATTCGGTTCATGCCCCGACACATCTTGACAAGATCGATTGATGTTGAGAGATCAACTGCATGTCATGCAAGGAGATAAAGGTTTGGTCTATTTCTATGATATAAATGACCCGTGGGGGGGGAGGTCTGTGAGGATCAGAGGGACTATATTGTATGTTCATAAGCGAAATGAACGTATTGTACCCACCATAGTCCTCTTTCAATCGATCTTCGGACCCCGAGATGAAATCGAGAGAAAACGAGTGGGTGCATGTGTGATACCTAAGGCGGATTCAAAATTTTGAACCGGTGATCATAGCATCCGCAAATCATATATAAAGGGTATTCAATGTTCGTTTCGCTTTTGAACGTATAATATACTTCCTCCAATCCTTTCTAGTTTAAATATAAGTTTTATGTGTAGTCAAAGTATCTCTACTTTGATTAAACTTACAGAAAAAGTATCAACGTTCAACAATGCCCAATCAATATTGTTAGATTCGTACGTACTCCTAGATTTGTATTCAAACAGAGATGGTTTCCAATTTGTTTTCAACCACGTGAATGTGCTTGTTCTCGCACATGCTCTTCCTACTAGGATTTCGCCACGTATAGCCAGTCCAATAGTAACTTTTTCAAGCTCCCTTTCCAACAGTACTAGTGGAGTACTGACAACATCTGCAATAGAGTATGCAGTGCTCATAGTACTCCCTCCTTCCATTTATATAGGGCCTAAGAGCAAGTCTAATAAGGCCTAGTCAGCAGGCTATAAGACTTGTCATGTCATTAAAATCCTACTTGGAGGAGTGAGAAGAGAGGAGAGAGAGTGAAGCAGGCTCTTATATTCTACAGCCCAACTATAACACATAGATCAAGAAAAAATAGTACGCATGCAACTCTCTTCCAATCATATACCTTGCTCATGCAAATATTAAATGCTTAGAGCCAACCTAATAGCCATTCTAAGAGCCAACTTACATGGCACTTTTGACTATGTGAAGGAGAGAGATGTGAAAAAGTAAGGGGAGTGAGCTCTCATGTAAGAGCCTAGCTATATACGCATTCCTAGGTAAATACAATAAATATGAAGAAAGAGATAGAGAGGAGATGGGAAAAAGTACTAATACAATAGCCAACCTTATATTTTTTTGCGGGAAATAGCCAACCTTATAGCCCACACTATTGTATGCGTGCATAGAGATGATGGCTATAGATGACATGGCAGTTCCTTATAGCCATCGCCTGGCTATTATATTAACCAGGCTCTAATGCGTTTTTCAAAACTTCCTTTGACTATTGACAAGATTAATAGTACATGAGATATATAATGTGAAAATTATATCACTGGAAGCTCCTTTCACATACGAATTTAACCGTATGCTTTGTGTAAGTTGCATGCCATATACTATTACTCTATCATTTTGTCAAAGTTAGCCTCAAAAAATGCATTAGGCCTTGTAGATGGAAGGAGGGAGTAGTTGTGGAAGTGGATCCTCTGACATAGGTATCCCTGCCTTACCCTCCCTTTTGGTCACTTACTGGCGGACCCCATGCTTGCTAGGCCCCGCATGTCAGTTACTCAATGGGTCCAGCCACATCAGGGGATCCTCATCCGTAGTATACTCCCTCTGTTTTTATTTACTCCGCATAAAATGGAGTGAGTGGTAGTATAAATGACGCGGGCGGGGGAGGGGGAGGGACGTCGGTTTGCTCTCAACTGCGGTCCCACAAGCGAGCGAAAACGCAAGACGAAGCATGTTCCATCCGGTGAGCGACGTGGAGGGTCCAGCATGCCGGGGTGCAACGCGAACGCGACAAGAGAGATGTAAAGTCAAAACCGATTGACCGGTCGTCACAGGAACCACTATTCACACCAAAACCTAAGTTGCTCGGCCTACGCCAGCCACTGCCCCAAAACCACACCTCCTCTCCAGCCCATTCTCCCACCTTTCGATCCCCTAGCCTGCATCAAGCGTCCCCTAGTTCGCCGGACAGCCATGGTGCACCGCAAGATCACGCACTACAAGATGCTAACGTCGGAGTGTCGCGTAGAAATTGCGACAGCAGTCAGCGCCACTGACCTCCGTTCCCAAGCTCGCTTTGTGGCGGGCCAATCCCCGAGTTCTTTGGAGCCAAGCTACAAGAAGGAGGAAGCTGATCCAATGTTCATGGTGGAGGTCGCGGCGCAGAAGGCCCCCGATGGGTATGAGACGATGGACGTCGACTTCATGCCGGCATCTGGGTCCCCCATGGTGCAGGCGGACCAGTGGTTCAACCTAGCGATACTAAAGGAGGACCGGGAGGCAGAGGCTCAACTCGATGCGGAGCGCATGCATGCCGCTGCCATCGAGGCTCTCCTATAGGCGGAACCGGATGTAGTGGATGTGAACCGGGCGGCGGAGGCTCAACTCGACGCAGAGCGCGCGAATGCCGCTGCCATCGAGGCCCTCCTGTAGGCAGAACCGGACGGCAGGGGCTCAACTCGACGCGGAGCGCGCGGATGCTGCTGCCATCGAGGCCCTCCTGTAGGCAAAAGCGGACGTCATGGACTTGAACCGGGCAGCGGAGGCTCAACTCGACACGGAGCGCGCGGATGCCGCTGCCATCGAGGCCCTCCTGCAAGAGGAACCGGACGTCATGGACTTAAACCGGGAGGCGGAGGCTCAACTCGACACGGAGCGCGCGGATGCCACTGCCATCGAGGCCCTCCTGCAGGCGGAACCAGACGTCCTCGACTTGAACCGGGCGGTCCTCTCGTCCGTGCAGAGCGCCCGCACGCACCGCGTGAATGAGTAGTCGGAGGCCAAGGACAACCACGATGCGGAGACACACGTCGGCAGCTATGGCTGGTTCGCACCGGTAGCCAAAGATGACGAGGCCGTCTCGTTTCGCGAGTAGTGAAAGTTTTTCTTTATGTTGTTTTTTTAGGGATCTTTTGTTGTGTATTTTTTTGAGGGTGATCTTTTGTTGCGTAAAAACATATACTGTTATGCAAGTCGCCTGACTTTCATCATTTGGGTCAGTCTACCATTGCAGGCGGTTGGATGAATATCCTACATCTCCTAACCCTTCTTCCTCACCTCTTCTTGTTCCCCAACAGTCCATTGCACGGGTTGTACGGATCCACCCCAACATGCGGTTGGATAAACATAATGTATGAATGAAAATTATCTGTCAGCGGTAGCACATGTCAGTGAGGGTGTGTTTCCTTTGTTGGGTTTGCGGCGTGCAGGAGCGACTGTGTGAGGGTGCAGTGCGACCGTGGCATGCAGGAGCGACCGTGTAAGGGTGCGGTGCGACCGCGACAGCGTGCACAAGTGTACCTCCTTTTCTCTATCTCTACTCTTATAAAAAAACCAAGTTGGTGATGATGGTGTGCCTGCCATCTGGTAATATGGACCATGCGAGCTACATCTGACGGATAGAAAGCAAACTTTGACAATTTTACAAAAGAAAACCGAACCTCTCTCCACATTTACAAATAAGGCCTTGCCTCGTTCATCCTTATCTCCCACAACCTCATTGCTGAGAAATTAAAAAGGAAGTGTCTGGAACAATCTGGCATGGTGGTCACTGTCGGCGCCGTCCATCCCCATGCCTCCGCCCAGTCCGACCACCAATCACCACCATGCCCCACTCCTCCTCACCTTATCTCTCATCTTTCTAGAGATATCATTTTTTCGATGAAATTCTCGAGATACCATTTTTCCGATAAAATTCTTGAGATATCATTAGTTTTTACACATGGGATTACTCTTGCATGGGTCAATCAGAACATGTGTTTTGTAAAAAATTGCATCTTGACATTCTGTGCAATGCACGGGCATCTTGCTAGTCATTTTGAAAACTTTAGGCAAGCTTGGCAAAATTGTGTGGCAAAGTATGGCAATGCAATGCCTAGACCCAAACAGGATAAGTACGTACGTACTAGGAGTACTAGTGTTAAAAAAGAAAGGTGTGGTTTTCCTTCGCGAGATTAATCAATACAAATCCTCGTTTGACGTGTCAATTAATGCGTATTTTTTCTCCAAAGCTGAAAGAGCTAACCATCTCACTCCTCGTTGCTTGATTAATGCAGCGCCATGCAAACAAACCTTCTCACTTCCGCATGCATGCAAGGGTATATTAATGTCCTTGGTTGCTAGTACGAGGCAAATCCCATCAATTTTGCCTCGATTAGTGTTAGTGGCCTTTTGCAAATTGTAATTTTTATATACTGGCCTTGTGTATAAAAAAATGGAGGTAGTAACTATTTGACTCCCTTCCCCATTGCGGTGATGTCGACGATATCTCGAACGTTGTGGTTTGGCGAAGTGAGTTCGATGGAGAACACCATTGAGGGAGACCATGGTAATTCGTTCACAAGTGTCACCTGCAAGCGGAGACAACCGCCTTATTTGCATCCAAGAAGTCTGTTGAATCAAAGAACGCGTAAATGTACTAGTACTACTAGTACACAATAGCGCTGTCCGTCCAGCTTAGTGCGGTGAGGTGGTTTCTCGAAGAAGAGGATGGAGAAGCGGAGTCAGCGAAGAGTGAAACGATGGTTGCTTCGTCCATGCTTTGTGATTTGACGCCTCACTACTTTGTGATTTGTGATAGAAGGGACAGGGGAGTAGACTCTATGCTCTATACTGTACATGCATCCAAGCACGGGAGAAAGAGAAGAGACGTTGCATTTTTTTATTCCTTCAATCAATCAATCAATCCGGGAGCTTCGGTTCCATCTCTTTGGCTTTGGCAGCACCGTCCATAATGGTTCCCATCGATGACAAAAGCTATTTTCACATTTAGCTACACATTGTGGATGCCCTTAACCATACCACTTGGTTTTTCTCCTGTGTGCTATCTATACAAATCTCAATTATATTGATCTAAAAAATTATAGAATCAAGATTAGTAAAAAGGAGGTGATTTTGCCACGCGGATGGCGGGGGAGGTTTCTTATTTTTATACGACATTGGCCTGGCGGTTTGCTAACATGCGGTCCCATGTGTCAGTGCTAAGCCGATCTACGTCCCACATGAGGCAGAACAACGGCAGAAGCAACACGTGGTTAACTTGAAGAAGATGAGGGAGAAGAGGATTCAACAACGAGTGAAATGATGATTACTTCGTCCCTCCAACTTCTTTTTTTACTAGCATTATTATTACTTCGTCCCTCCAACTTAACAGCGGGAAAGGTGCAGCTTTGTGATTTGACGCCTCATTTCTCATTACTAGGTCGGCGCCATGACTGGGGTGCTTCACCCCTGCTGCTCTGCACTGTATTTCGGTATGACATGTGGACCCGGTAGCATGATGTCCCACATGTCGGCGAAAGGGACTAGAACATTTATGAAAGCGAGGCTCCACTCTTACGACGGAGGAGTACACAACATGGCCGCCCAGTGAACTTTCACTTGCACTGCATAGTACTATAGTTTTGTTGTTTCGCACGATCCATCGATACAAACCCGATTAAACAGGAAAGGGCGGGATTTTTCCTGCGCGGTAGATGATACTGCCCATACATTTAAAAGGCAATTTTAATGTATGCAAACTGAATAATTAAGTAACAATATGATATCTAATAAAACCAAAAACACATATTATTTATTGTGTTAGAGAGTAGTAGTAGTGCTGTATTGCATAGTTGTTAGATGTAACATGTGAGAACATGTAGAGATGTAGTTTTGGAGGGCCTATAGAGAGAATGCATAATACGGTCATCGAACTTCAGAATACGCTCATTACGGTCACTATATACGTTTTGCGGTGATTATACGGTCACTTGCTCACCGTTCAGTGATTGCACTCTGTTGACTGGCTAAATAGTCTACGTGGCACCATGTTGACTAGTTAAATTGACCATGTTCCTTGTGGGTCCCACCTGTCAGTTCGCATAGGAAAAAGGTCAGATAAACACAAATTTATGCAGGCGCGACAAGACTCCAACCTGTGCGCGGGAATCACCTGGTTGTGTATGTGTCTGTCAAGGCCTGATGTGTGCGCATGCACGTGTAGGTTGAGCACTTAGCGTGAGAGTGTGTGTTGGTCGTATGGTGTGTGCATGCATGTGTGCGTGTGTGCATGTGAGTGTTGCGTGCGTGGCTGTGTGTGTATGTGTGATTGTTGCATGCGTGCATGGCTGCATGTGTTCGTGTGAGTGTTGCATGCATGCAGTTGGTGTGCATGCATGTGTGTGTGTATAATCACCAAACCAGCTCCTATGTGTTAAAACAGACGGCTCAACATACCAATACAAGGCCACCTTGTCTGTTGTGCCTGCGGTCATGACTTCGAACCATCGTCCAATATTTTTTTGTCGTTTGTTTTCATTCTTACTAGCAAGATGCCCGTGGGTTGCACGTAACATCAAGATGCATTTGTATGATTAGTTTATCTTGTGAGAGAAAAGGATGAATGAGGGAAGGCCTTATTTGCAAATGTGGAGAGGTGTGTGGGTACCTTTTTGCAAAATTGCCATAGTTTTCTTCCTATTCGTCAGATATAAATCGGACGGCCTATATTGCAGGATGGCAGGCACACCATCATCACCAACTCTGTTTTTTATAAGAGTGTAGTATAGTTATAAGAGTGTACATGTAGATGTAGAGTAGATACAAGCCGACAGGTGGGCCCAATGGTAGTGAGATAATGTGATGCAACACTAGAGGTGCCACGTGGAGCGTTTAACTGGTCAACTAGTCGTGTCTTGAGCAAATACAGAGCTGTACGGTGATCCCATGACTGTATAATAACCAAAAATATAAATGGTGACCGTAATGAGTGGATTCTGATGTCCAATGTACGTATCATGCTTTCGCTTCAAATACAATGATCGTCACTGTATATATCGCGAGAGAAAGGTGAAACATGCGTGAATGTGCTGGGGGCTTACTTTTAGAGAACCTGGAGATAGTTTGTGTGCGTACGTCTAAGGGGCGTAGAGGGGGTGTATGCGATGGAGGGAGAGATTCTCTTCGTTTCTCTTTATTATGACTAACTTTATATATAGTAGAAAAATATAAAAATTCACAATGCAGAATAAATATCATTGTGGGCACCATGCAATGCAAATTAACATTCATACTCCTCCATATAACTTTGTAATGTTGTATATATTTAGAAATTCTAAAAAAATTGGCCACACTTTATTCAAAAGGAATGTTGTATGCGAAATAAACGTGAAGAGAGGGCTTTTTAGATCAATGGGGTACGTGATGTAACATGTGTGAATGTGTAGTTGATGTATTTGGCAGGGCCTAGAGAGGTATGTGTGTGTATTACGTATTTGAGAGAGGCATGGATAGAGGGGCCGGCAGGGGGAGGGGGCGTGGGAGAGATAACACGAGAAATGAGAGAGGTCTAGAGAGAGATGATACATCTCCGTCGTATCTATAATTTTTGATTGTTCCATGCCAATATTCTACAACTTTTACATACTTTTGGCAACTTTTTATACTATTTTTGGGACTAACATATTGATCTAGTGCCCTGTGCCAGTTCCTATTTGTTGCATGTTTTTTGTTTCACGGAAAATCCATATCAAACGGAGTCCAAACGGGATAAAAACTTACAGAGATTTTTTTGGAATATATGTGAATTTTGGGAAGTGGAATCAACGCGAGACGATGCCCGAGGGGCCCATGAGGGTGAGGGGCGCACCCCATGGGGTAGGGCGCGCCTTGGCCCCTCGTGGCCACTCCGTAAGGAGGTTTGTGGCCTTCTTTCGCTGCAAGAAAGCCAATATCCGGATAAAAATCGTGTCAAAATTTCAGCCCAATCAGAGTTACGAATCTCCGGGAATTTAAGAAACGGTGAAAGGGCAGAATCGGGGAGTGCAGAAACAGAAGGAAACACACACACACACACACACACACACACACACACACACACACACACACACAGAGAGAGATCCAATCTCGGAGGGGCTTTCGCCCCTCCGCCGCCATGGAGGCCATGGACCAGAGGGGAAACCCTTCTCCGATCTAGGGGGAAGGTGAAGGAAGAAGAAGAAGAAGAAGAAGAAGAAGAAGAAGAAGAAGGGGGGCTCTCTCCCCCTCTCTCTCGGTGGCGCCGGAACACCGCCGGGGCCATCATCGCAACAATGATCTACACCAACAACTTCACCGTCGTCATCACCAACTCTCCCCCCTCTATGCAGTGGTGTAACCCCTCTTTTACCCGCTGTAATCTCTACTTAAACATGGTGCTCAACGCTACATATTATTTCCCAATGATGTATGGTTGTCCTATGATGTGTGAGTAGATATGTTTTGCCATATGGGTTAATTGATGATCGTGATTGGTTTGAGTTGCATGTTTTATTATTGGTTCTGTCCTATGGTGCTCTCCGTGTCGCGCAAGCGTGAGGGATCCCCGATGTAGGGTTTACAATATGTTCATGATTTGCTTATGGTGGATGGCGTGAGTGACAGAAGCACAAACCCGAGTAAGTAGGTTGTTTGCGTATGCGAGTAAAGAGGACTTGATGCCTTATAATGCTACGGTTGGGTTTTACCTTAATGATCTTTAGTAGTTGCGTATGCTTGCTAGAGTTCCAATCATAAGTGCATATAATCCAAGAAGAGAAAGTATGTTAGCTTATGCCTCTCCCTCAAATAAAATTGCAATAATGGTTACCGGTCTAGTTATCGATTGTCTAGGGACAAATAACTTTTTCATGACAAAAAGCTCTCTACTGAAACTAATTTAGTTGTGTCTTTATCTAAACAGCCCCTAGCTATTATATACATGCTCTTTATTATCTTGCAAACCTAGCCTACAACACCTACAGAGTACTTCTAGTTTCATACTTGTTCTAGGTAAGGCGAACTTTAAGCGTGCGTAGAGTTTTATCGGTGGTCCATAGAACTTGAGGGAATATCTGTTCTACCTTTAGCTCCTCATTGGGTTCGACACTCTTACTTATCGAAAGAGGCTACGATTGATCCCCTAAACTTGTGGGTTATCAAGACCTTTTTCTGGCGCCGTTGCCGGGAGAAATAGCGTGGGGTGAATATTCTCACGTGTGCTTGTTTGCTTTATCACTAAGTGGATTTTATTTGCTTTTCTAAGTTGTTCTCTATCTTTATTTATGGATACCAAAAAATTAGGTTTACTTGCTACTCATGGAGATGGGCAACCTCCTAAAACCCTCTATGCTCATTATGTGAAAGATATTATGCACTACTTTAATAATCCTGAGAAACCCCCATTCAATTATGTAATGGGAGACACTGTAAAACCCTCGATGCGACTATAGCTACCACGTGTCGAGGCACGACTTAGAGACATAATCGCATTGAAGGCATATGTCGCAAGTTAGGCAATCTTCACAACATCCCATGTAATATATAGATAATAAAAGGGGAGATAACATAGTTGGCTTACACTCGCCACGTCAATCAAGTACATAAATAACATTACATCATTCAAACACTCATGGCCCGACTACGGCGCCAAAATAAAAGATATTCCCACATGCGACACGGTCCCGATCACCCCCAACTGGGCACCACTACTGATCATTAGGAAAGGAAACATAGTATCGTTGAGAGTCCTCGTCGAACTCCCACTTGAGCTCGAGCGCGTCACCTGGAGCGGAATCGTCAGGCCCTGCATTTGGTGTAATAGTAATCTGTGAGCCACAGGGACTCAGCAATCTCGCACCCTCGCGATCAAGACTATTTAAGCTTAATAGGTATGGCAAGGTAAATATATGTGGAGCTGCAGCAAGCGACTAGCATATGTGGTGGCTATCCTGTTCGCAAAAGAGAGCGAGAAGAGGATGCAAAGCGCGAGTGAGAAACTAGAGAGCAACCTGCGCAAGCATTACTCCAACACCGTGTTCACTTCCCGGACTCCGCCGAGAAGAGACCATCATGGTAACTCACACTGCTGAATCATTTTAATTAAGTTAAGGTTCAAGTTATCTACAACCGGACATTAACAAATTCCCATCTGCCCATAACCGCGGGCACGGCTTTGGAAAGTTCAAATCCCTGTAGGGGAGTCCCAACTTAGCCCATGACAAGCTCTCACGGTCAACGAAGGAATAGACCTCCTCCCGAGACGTTCCGATCAGACTCGGTATCTCGGTTCTTCAAGACACTTCGACAGGTTAAAACAAATCCAGCAACACCGCCCGAATGTGCCGACAAATCCCGATAGGAGCTGCACATATCTCGTTCTCAGGGCACACTCAGATAGGTCAAGCTACGAGTAAAACCAACCCTTGAGTTTCCCCGAGGTGGCCCCGCAGGCTGCCTGGTTCGGACCAACACTCAGAGGAGCACTGGCCCGGGGGGGTTAAAATAAGATGACCCTCGGGCTCCGGAAACCCAAGGGAAAAAGAGGCTAGGTGGCAAATGGTAAAACCAAGGTTGGGCATTGCTGGAAAAGCTTTAATCAAGGCGAACTATCAAGGGGTTCCCATTATAACCCAACCGCGTAAGGAACGCAAAATCCGGGAACATAACACCGATATGACGGAAACTAGGACGGCAAGAGTGGAACAAAACACTAGGCGAGAGGCCGAGCCTTCCACCTTTACCAAGTATATAGATGCATTAAGATAACATGGCAATATAATGATATCCCAATAAGAAAATAATGTTCCAACAAGGAACGGCCTCCAATCTTCACCTGCAACTAGCAACGCTATAAGAGGGGTTGAGCAAAGCGGTAACATAGCCAATCAACGGTTTGCTAGGACATGGTGGGTTAGAGGTTTGGCATGGTAATTTGGGAGGCTTGAAAGCAAGTGGTAGGCATCGTAGCATTGGCATAGCAAAAGAGCGAGCATCTAGCAAAGCAAAGATAGTAGTGATTTCGAGGGTATGATCATCTTGCCTGCAAAGTTGTCAGAGTTGACTGGATCCTCGAAAGCAAACTCAACGGGCTCCTCATTAGCGAACTCGTCTCCCGGATCTACCCAAACAAGACAAACAAGCAACAAGGACACAATCAACCACGTGCAAGGATCAAACAATATGATGCAAGGATGGTATGCTATGCGGGATGCGATGTGGGATGCATATGCAAGATTTGACAAGGGATGCATGAACCTGGCCTCAAATTGGAAATCCAAGTGTGCCACTAGAAATATGAGATGAAATCGCTTGAAAACGATATAAAGAACGCCGGAATCGGAGTTACGGTTTGGAAATGGCAAGCGATTCAAATATGACACCGGTCTGCGATTTACAGCAAGTAGCCATCTAAATGCAATGAGATGAACAAGCTACAGCACCCAAACATGGCAACAAAATACATGGCAGGGATGCATTCATGATGCTTAACAAAAGTCTAGCACTGAGCTACGGCCAATTCATCCATTAACAGGTTCAAACAAGCATGGCAAAAATGCATATGGTAAACAGATCTCAGACTTTGTGAAATTAACACTTGTCTGGAATTTCAGATCAGATAGCACTCTTTGGAGCAACAACACTACATGCTACAGGACCTGAACATGGCAAAGTAAAGCATGGCATGGAGCTACTCAAAGAGCTTAACAAAAGTCCCTTAGTGACCTTGAGCCAAAAGGGATCATAAAATACAATTGCAAGCATGTGAACATGGCAAAAACATAATCAGTTCTCAGACTTAGTGAAAAACTAGAGCATGCTGAAACAGATATCAAGTAGGCATATTTACGAGCTCGATGCACTCACTAAAGAGCAAGTCATCACAAGCTAAGCATACACCCATCAAGAATACACAAAATGCAAGCCAGACATGGCAAGAACAATAGCATAGCATGCACGGATCAACTACAACATCCTCGGCAAAATCGCTAACAAGTAGACAATCTGCCTAGATTCACAAAGTAGCAAAAGTAGAGCTCGATTGACTCAAGCTAGGGTGCTCCATAATTGCAACCAAAGACATGGATGGATAGAACACTACAATATTAACAAAACATCCTTACTGATCATCCTCAAAAGAGGCACGGATCACTAGGAAACAACATGAACATATCGCCATATGAGATAAAGAGGTCAAGGACTTAGTGGAAATGCTAAGTCCCTGAAATCAGCATTACCAAGTGCCTCACTTTCAAGCTTGTGCTAGTCACCACACACATCACAAAAATACATGGGTTCCACCTCTGGAAAGATGGCAAAACCCTTAACAAAACATATGTAGAGCTCCAGGTCATATCATGCACACAATAATCATGGAAAAAATGACAAATATCTAAATGGAGCAACAGATCTAACAAATATCTCAAGTAGCACTCTTCTAACAGCATTTCGGGCATCAAGATGAACTCAAATGAAAATGATGTAGTGGAATGAAATGATGTACTCTCTGAGACGAACATTTTGATATTCTATATGCCAAAAACGGAGCTACGGATGCGGAGATATAACATGATGGAAAACGCCAATTATTAGGGTTTGGGACGAAAAAGTCAACCCCGATTCTCAGATCTGGATCCAGTGCGAGGATCGAGGAGATCGCCGGATCCGAGCTCCTGTTCGCCGGAGACGTCGGGGTTCACCGGAGTAAAGCCGTCCGGAGCTTGTGGCGGCGAGAAGAAGGCGGCGCCGGCGCGGCGGCGCTCACCGGCGACGAGGCGGCGCGGGGCGGACCCGGGGCGGGGCGGCGGAGACTGCCGGGGTCGTCGACGGCGGCGAGGGGCGCGGTGGCCAGCACGGTGACCTACGGCGGGGAAGAGAGGCGCGGGGCGGCGCAACTCTCCCAGGCGGCGGGGCGGCGAGAAGCCCGGTCGGGCGGCGGGGAGGGCCGGCCGCGGGCTTCCGCGGGTCGCGGCGGCGGAGATCGGCGGGATGCCACGTGGCAGGTGGCGACTGGTCGGCGGCGGTGGGCGGACGTGTCCGGCCGATTCGGACACGTCCGGCGGCGAGGAGAGCTGATTCTAGGGTTTCGGGGGAGAAGGAGATCCGGATTTCGGAGGTGGTCTTTATATAGGCATAGGAGGAGCTAGGAGAGTCCAAATGAGGTGCGGTTTTCGGCCACGCGATCGTGATCGAACGCTCTAGATGATGGAGAGGGTTTTGGTGGGTTTTGGGCCAAAGTGGAGGGGTGTTGGGCTGCAACACACACGAGGCATTTTCGGTCCCTCGGTTAACCGTTGGAGCATCAAACGAAGTCCAAATGGTACGAAACTTGACAGGCGGTCTACCAGTAGTAAACCAAGGCCGCTTGGCAAGTCTCGGTCCAATCCAGAAATGTTTAATCCCCACACATGAAAGAAAGGTAGAAATGACCACCGGAGGAGAACGAAGCGCCGGAATGCAAAACGGACAACGGGGAAAATGCTCGAATGCATGAGATGAACACGTATGCAAATGCAATGCACATGATGACATGATATGAGATGCATGACAAGGATAACAACACACGGAGACAAAGACCGGAACCCGAGAAAATTAAATAACTTAACGCCGGAAACGACAAGAGTTGGAATACATATTGGGTAAGTTACATCCGGGGTGTTACAACACTCCACCACTACGAAAGGATCTCGTCCCGAGATCTAGGACTAAAAGAACACCGGGTATTCAGAATGGAGGTGATCCTCGCGTTCCCAAGTAGCTTCACGGTCGGAATGGTGTGACCACTTGACTTTGAGGAATTTGATTGACTTGTTGCGAGTCTTGCGTTCAGACTCTTCAAGAATAGCAACGGGGTGCTCACGATAGGAGAGATCTTCTTGGAGCTCAATGTTCTCGAAGTTGACGGTGTGGTCAGGAGTCTTGAAGCACTTTCGGAGCTGAGAGACATGGAACACATCATGAACATTTGCAAAGTTTGAAGGAAGCTCGAGGGCGAGATCGCCTCTCTTGCTGACAATCTTGAAAGGTCCCACGTATCTGGGGGCAAGCTTCCCTTTGATACCGAAGCGACGAGTACCTTTCATTGGAGAGACGCGGAGGTAAACATGATCTCCGATCTCGAAAGCCAAATCATGGTGCTTACTATCATAGTAGCTCTTCTGGCGGGATTGGGCTGCTTTGAGGTTATCTCGAATGACTTTGCACATTTCCTCTACCTCTGTGATTAAGTCATTACCCAAAAGCTGACGTTCACCGGTTTCGGACAAGTTGAGAGGGGTACGGCACTTCCTGCCATACAGAATTTCAAATGGGGCCTTGCCCAAACTTGCTTGAAAACTGTTGTTGTAGGAGAATTCAGCATAAGGAAGACAATCCTCCCACTTCATGCCGAAGGAGATCACACAAGCCCTGAGCATATCTTCAAGAATCTGGTTGACACGCTCGACTTGACCGCTAGTTTGAGGATGGAAAGCTTTGCTGAAGAGGATGTTCGTGCCCATGGCCTTCTGAAAAGAATCCCAAAACTTGGAGGTAAAGATGCTGCCACGGTCTGAAGAGATCACTTGTGGAATACCGTGCAGAGAGACAATTCGAGAGGTATAGAGCTCCGCTAATTGAGCTACAGTGATTGACTCTTTGATAGGCAGAAAATGAGCCACTTTAGTGAGTTTGTCGATGACAACAAATATAGCATCATTGCCACGCTTGGACTTTGGAAACCCAGTCATGAAGTCCATTTCAATGTGGTCAAACTTCCATTCTGGAATGGCAAGAGGTTGGAGGAGACCAGCTGGCCTTTGGTGTTCTGCCTTCACTCTTCTGCAGACATCACACTCATTCACGAATTGAGCAATCTCGCGCTTCATTCGAGTCCACCAATAAGCCTGCTTGAGGTCCTGATACATCCTCGTGCTCCCAGGGTGGATGGAGAGGAGAGAATTGTGAGCCTCATTCATGATCACTTTACGGAGGTCACCTTTGGGTACAACAATACGATCCTTGAAGAAGAGAGTGTCCTTGTCGTCAAGGCGGTAGCACTTGTACTTGGGTTGACTCTTGGCAATCCAAATCTTCACCTTTTTTACCATAGCATCAAGAAGCTGAGCTTGGCGAATCTGGTCTTCCAAGGTGGGAGAGACTTGAAGGTTGGCGAGGAAACCTTGAGGAACAACTTGCAGATTAAGTTTGCAGAAAGCTTCACAAAGCTAGGGTTGATAAGGCTTGAGAATCAGACTGTTGCAATAAGCCTTTCTGCTCAATGCGTCAGCAATCACATTGGCCTTGCCTGGAGTATACTCGATACTTGAATTATACTCTTGAATCATTTCGACCCATCGAGTTTGCCTGAGGTTGAGATTAGGCTAAGTGAAGATGTACTTGAGACTCTTGTGGTCAGTGAAGATGTCCACTTTTCTTCCCAATAAGAGATGTCTCCAAGTCAAAAGAGCATGCACAACTGCCCCAACTCGAGATCATGAGTGGGGTAGTTCTTCTCATTAGGCTTCAACTGGCGAGAGGTATAAGCAACAACTTTCTTCTCTTGCATCAATACTGCGCCAAGACCTTGGAGAGAGGCATCACAAAAGACCTTGTACGGCTTGGATTCATCAGGCGGAGTCAGAACTGGAGCAGTGATCAATTTCTCTTTCGAAGTGTTGAAAGCAATGTCACACTCCGGAGACCAAACGTACCTGACGTGCTTCTGGAGAAGATTAGAGAGAGGCTTCGCGATCTTAGAAAAGTTTTCAATGAATCTTCGACAGTAGCTTGCGAGACCGAGGAAGCTACGAAGTTGCTTCATGTTCTGAGGAGGTTCCCAATTCACAATTGCAGACACCTTCTCAGGATTCACCGCAATGCCCTTGGCAGAGATGATATGACCAAGATAAAGAACCTCATCGAGCCAAAATTCGCACTTGGAGAACTTGGCATAGAACTGGTGTTCCCTCAGCTTATCGAGTACCAAACGCAAGTGCTTGGCATGATCATCCTTGTTCTTCGAGAAAACCAGAATGTCGTCAAGATAGACCAAAACGAAGTCATTGGTGTAGGCGTTGAAGATGAAGTTCATCATGCGAGAGAACGTCGGAGGAGCGTTGACGAGGCCAAAAGACATGACAGTGTATTCATATGAACCATAGCTTGTCCTGAAAGCCGTCTTGGGAATATCTTGCTCACGGATTCGAATCTGATGATAACCCATACGGAGATCAAGCTTGGAGAATACTTGGGCACCTTTGAGTTGTTCGAACAGCTCATTGATGTTAGGAAGTGGGTATTTGTTCTTGATGGTCTTCTTGTTCAATGGACGGTAATCAACACAAAGCCGGTCCGTTCCATCCTTATTCTTCACAAAAAGAACACCACAACCCCACGGAGAAGAACTAGGCCGGATGAGACCCATTCTCTCTTGAATATCGAGTTGCTTCTTCAGCTCCTTCAACTCTTCAGGTCCGAGCTTGTAAGGACGCTTGCACACTGGTTCCGTTCCAGGCTCAAGATCAATGACGAATTCAACTGGCCGGTGCGGAGGCATTCCTGGAAGCTCTTCTGGAAAGACGTCTTGATATTCGCAAACGACTGGAATTTGCGAGATAGCATCCAGTTCACCCTTCTCATTGAGAGAAAACAGACGGATGGTATCATCACGAGCGGCAAAGACAATTACATCCTCAGACGAATGAGTCAATTGAATCTGCCTGGCTGCACAATCAACATGTGCCTTGTGCTTAGAAAGCCAATCCATTCCGAGAATAAGATTAATATCCGAGTTGCCAAGAACCATTGGGGAAGAAAGAAACTTGTAGTCGCCCAAGGTGATAGTAACATCTGGCACCTCCAGACTTGCACTCAAACGTTTGCCAGGAGAAACGATATCCATTTGTTTACCCAAATGAGACGAAACGAACTCATGCTTGGTAAAAAATGGCTTTGACATGAAACAATGCGATGCACCAGTGTCAAAAAGAACTCTTGCGGGAATATCGTTAACATGAAGGTTACCCATAATGACATCTGACGAATCCTCTGCCTGAGCTACGTTCATCAAGTTGACCTTGGCGTGCTTGGGGTTATGCTTGACCGCAGCTGTACTTGCCGATCTGACAGGAGGAGGAGGAGGAAGACGCCTCTGGTTGAGACACTTGTTGGCATAGTGACCCTTCTATTGGCACTTGTTGCATGTGACCTCTGAAAGCGGACAGTGGTACGGAGCACTCGATCTTGGAGCTTGAGACGAAGTCTTGTTCTGAAAGCCAGGGTTGGGTGGGTGGGAAGATCCACTGCCACCTTTGCTCTTCTGCTGATACGGCTGACGGAACAAAGGAGGAGGAAGCCAATACTTCTGCTGCTTGGCCACTTGAGTAGAGGAAGGATTAACATCTCTGACTCGCTTCTTGGAAGCATCACACCTCAATTGAGCAGCCTCTTGCTTCAACGCCATGTTGTAGAACTCATCATACCTCAAGGGCTCAAAGAGAACAAGAGCTAGCTGAATTTCTTCTCTGAGACCACCCCTGAACTGGTATATCATGCTCTTCTCATCAGGGACGTCCTGCTTAGCAAAGCGGGCGAGCTTCTAAAACAACTTGTTGTAGTCATAGACCGACAAAGAGCCTTGCTTCAGGTTGCGGAATTCCTCACGCTTGCTTTCAACCACGCTCTGAGGGATATGGCGAGCTCTGAAATCTTGACGAAATTCATCCCAGGTAATTACACGTCCACCTCTGGAATCCTTGTACTGCTGGAACCATTCTGCGGCTTGATCTTTGAGTTGGAAGGAAGCGAACTTGACGAAGTCCTCAGGCCTGACGTTACTGCACTCGAAATGCTTTCACAGATCCACAAGCCAATCGTCAGCATCGGTTGCCTCAACACAATTGCTGAAAGTCTTTGGCCCGTTAGCAAGGAACTGGTTGAGTGTAGCAAAGTGATTCTGATTGTTGCCTTGGTTCCCTAGGTTGCCTTGATTGCGCTCTTGGAGAATTTGCATGATCAACTGTGTGTTTGCATTGGTTGCGGCCATCACAGCTTGCCATGCCTCCGGAGGAGGTGGAGGTGGTGGCGGATCTTGATTCTGATTCTGATTGGTGCTCTTAGCGGGAGCCATCCTGAAGAGGTTGACCACCTTAGCACATAGACAGATAAAATGAAGTTTGAAAGTGCGTTATATCGACTAGAGGGGGGGGTGAATAGGCGATTTTTATGAAAGTCTTCAGAACATGGGAGTTTTGAAGACAAACGATAAAATTAAACCTATTACCATGTAGCGGAAGGTAGACTACACTAGGCAAACCATAGTCAAGTATTCAATGAAGTGAAAGCACAAAGACTAATAGCAGCTAGGTAGTAAGGATCAGGTTGGAAGATATTGTGAAGCCAAACAGAACACGCAGTCACTCAATGAAGACAAATGATAGAGCAAACATACAATGACTTCACAAGGAGTAATAGAAAGTAAAGTGAAGTGAAGATGAAACCAGTGACTCATTGAAGACAATGATTTGTTGAACCAGTTCCAGTTGCTGTGACAACTGTACGTCTGGTTGGAGCGGCTAGGTATTTAAACCTTAGGACACAGAGTCCCGAACACCCAGTCCTGAACACGTAGCTCAGGACACCCAGTCCTCACCGTATTATCCTTGAGCTAAGGTCACATAGACCTCGCTCAATCACTCTGGTAAGTCTTCAAGGTAGACTCCCAAACCTTCACAGACTTTGTTCACTGGCAATCCACAATGTCTCTTGGAAGCTCAGAACGCGATGCCTAACCGGCTGGAGGATGCACAGTCCTCAAGTGTAATAAGTCTTCAGATCACACAGACAAGAAGACTTAAGTGATGCCCAATTCTCTCTGGCTTTGGTGGTTAGGGCTTTATCCTCGCAAGGAATTCTCTCTCAAAGGCTTCAAGGTGGGTTTCTCTCAAACGACAAAAGTCGTGCTTTCAATCTGAGCAGCCAACCATTTATGGTTGTAGGGGGTGGGCTATTTATAGCCACTTGGCAACCCGACCTGATTTGTCTGAAATGACCCTGGGTCACTAAGGAACTGACACGTGTTCCAACGGTCAGATTTCAAACTCACACGGCAACTTTACTTGGGCTACAAGCAAAGCTGACTTGTCCGACTCTGGACAAGATTCGCTCTCATAGTCTTCACTTGAAGACATAGGTTTTTGGTTTAGGCATCACTTCAGTCATTCTGACTGGTTCTCTTGGACCCCACTTAACAGTACGGTGGTTCCTATGACTCAACACAAAAGAAAAAGAACTACGAAAGATCTAAGTCTTCGAGCTCCATAGGCTTCATATAGTGTCTTCTCTTGTCATAGTCTTCAATGTGAATATCTTCATATACCACCTTTGACTTGAATGTCTTCATACATTTTTAGGGGTCATCTCTGGTAGTAAAACCGAATCAATGAGGGACTTCTACCTGTGTTATCCTGCAATTCTCACAAACACATTAGTCCCTCAACTAGGTTTGTCGTCAATACTCCAAAACCAACAAGGGGTGGCACTAGATGCACTTACAATCTCCCCCTTTTTGTTGATTGATGACAAACTAGTTGAAGTTTTCAATGGGGAATATAATCTGTGAAATTGTAAAGGATAAGGAATTGTCTTCATAAGTTGCAAGGGCTCCCCCTGAAGATGTGCATATAAGTTAATTTGCTTTTGGAATGCAAATGCACATGGCAGGTTGTACTTGTGGAGATCCACTTCAACTTATGATGACAATCCACTATGCATGTGAAAGTATATGAAGATAATGACATGCATAATGGAAAATGGACGTCTGCAGAATGAGCTAAGTGCGGAATTTATCGTCGCACATGCGGAATTTATCTTCGCAAAACAAGGTGGCAAATAAGTAGCAGACGACCATCTAGTTTAAGTGTTACAACTCATAAGAACCAAATGTAGCAAAAATGAGAGTTGTAAGCACGAAGCAAAATATAAAGCACCCGCCCATATGGACCCGCTTGAAGACTATCAATCTCATATGCTTCTCCCCCTTTTGTCAGTAATGACCAAAAAGGTTTGAAGACATAGAGCCTCTACTCGTTCCCATGAGGAGTAGGTGAAGTAGCAGGGTTGTTGGTGTTGTTTGGCGGTGCAGAAGAGCTTGGAGGTGCTGAAGGAGGTGGCGGTGAAGTAGCATCGTCTTCTTCCTCAATAATTCTGGCAGTCACTATGGCAGCAGAGGAAGAGAACTCAGAGTCTTCAAGGGATGGAGTTCCTAGCAGCACAGCCCTTCGAGGAGGTGTGGAGCCAAACTTGAATCTCTCAGAGAAGCCATCCTCTTGAAGATCAGCTTCAGAACACATCATCGTGAGCCCTTTCCATGTGCGGCGACAGGTTTCATGGGCAACGAAAGCATTCTTGGTGGCAAGATTCCGAGTGCGATTAACATCCACCAAGAGGCTTTTCATCTGACGCTTCAGCCAGTCATGATGCCTATCTTGTTTCTGATGTAGAGCCACAAGAAGCTCTCGGTCGTTGAGAACACGAGTGCGCTTCTTGGGTCTTGGAGCAGTGGCACTATCAGTGGCTTCAGTGGAAGCAGGGTGTGGTGCACGTGTAGTGCCAGCCAAAGGATACACCCGAGAAACTGCTTCAACGCCTTCAACATTCTGAGTAAAACTCTGATGGTCTGCATTCTGAAGACTTAGAGGTTGCTTGGCAGGCTCAGAATATATGGCTTCAGTAGACATGTCCACGTCAGGCAAGAAGATCTGATGGTTGCGGGATGAGGGCTGATACGAGATGGCGGAGTGTAGCTTGATCAGCCGCATGACCCAAGGGGCGTAGAACTTCAAACCAAACAGATCAATGCCTGATGCAGCAAGTTGGCGTATGAAGAAGTCCTGTGCATTGAAGCATTTGCCATGAAGTATATAGAAGACCAAAGTCTTCATTGCACCCTGAAGCTTGGCATTTGGAGAGTGCCCTTTGATAGGCCAGAGAGTTCGCCTGATGATGTGATAGATGGTTCTGGGCAGGTACTCAAGGTCTTCAACGAAGAACTCTATGGGATAAGCAGCATCTTGGGGCAATGGCTTCATCATGCTGAGCATTTGACTCATATCAGGTTCTGGCCGCTGAAAGATGCTCTCAATAGCTTCAGCATGCAGCTGACAGCCTTGCTCGAAGAGATCGCCAGGAGTGGGCAAGCCAGTGAGCTCAATGATGTCAAATGCATTGGCTTCGTGATGAACGTTGCCAGTCATCCACTCTAGGACCCAAGTCTTCGGATCTCTGCTGTACCCTTTGATGTGAAGTGTGGCATAGAATTGTAGCAGCAGCTCTTCATTCCAATGCTCTTCATCAGTAACAAACTGCAGCAGACCCACTTGCTTGAAGCAATCCAACGCTTCTTCTAGACAGGGCAGACCAGCTATAGCTTCAACGTCAAGGCGATTGTGTGGGAAGATGCGACCTTGGTTGTAAAGAATGCAAGAGTAATAGCTTCGCTGAGGATAGCTCCAGAACCGATCAAATGATATCCTTTCCCTTGAGTAGGGGTTCCTAGAGCTATTGAAGAATGTGTTGTCTGCCCTGAAGCCATTGATGTTGAAGGAGCCATGTGCCGATGCAGGACCTGGAAACCTTGGCAGTATTTGAATTGGCTTCTGGACCTGAGGTCTGTGCTCAACATGATAGTTGAATTGGGGACTGGCAGCAGACTCAGGAACAGAAGTGGCGGGATTAGTGGCTTCGCTGTCTTCTGAAGCTTTTGCTGGGGAGGGCTCCACATTAGCTTCATTGGTGGTTGTGGCAGCCTCACGATTTTCATCCTCCACTTGACTAGCTGGAGGGTCGGTCACAAGCACATTCTCCTGGAGAACTGCTTCTTGGTGGAACAGGGGAGTGGGATCTTGTGGTACTTCTTCTTCTGCAGCTGTTGCAGCCGGAATGTCTTCAGTAGAGACTTGAGGCCTTGGACCTTTGCGAAGCCTGCGTAACACAGACGACGCCTGTGGAGTTGGAGTGGGCTGGGCCTCATAGTCTTCTTCCTCTTGTGGGCGATCCGCCCATGAAGCATCATGTGCAATTGGCGTCAGTGGACGACCAATGCTGATGAGTTCGTTGTTTTCAAACTAAGGAAGAACTGCATCATCTTCTACATTGTCATGATGACCAATGTCTTCAGCAGCGATGGGATCAGCTGCTGGAATGTCTTCAGCTTCAAGAGCCTCTGTGGAAGCAGGCTCATGAACTATCAGTTGATGTTCTGTGTCAGGATGAACCATAGAAATGGGTTCAACTATCAAGGGCTCTGTGGGAGCAGCCCGAGCTTTCTTGGTCTTTCTCTTTTTCTTGGTGGGGGCAGTAGGAGAGGCTTCAGAGTGTTTCCTCTTCCTGGCTTGAGCCTCAGCAGTTCTTGTCTTCTTGAGCTCTGAAGCTGTTGACCGGCTTTTTGGCTTCGAGCCAGTCAGTCTAGTTGGGAAGACAATTGGAACTGCTTCTTGCCTTGGTGCATCAGGTTCAGCCGTAGCAGGCTTCTTCTTCTTCTTTGCGGCCATCCTGGGGTCGATGCCAGGATGCCCAAGTGCCTTGCGCTTCTCAGCCTCATTATAGGCTTGCACACATCTGTCAGCCAGAGTCTTCATGCGCTCACGCGAACCCTGAGCTTATGCATGCTTCTTCACAAAGGCTTCCTTGAGCTCGTGCATCACTGTCTTCGAATCCATTAGATTCGGGTCTTGCGCTGACTGTAATCCTCTTCAGGATCTGTCTTGTACATTTCTGAGAGTTCATCAGGCAGATCTCTGGAGGTCTCACCACGATGCTTTCTGCCACCCTTCCTTGCTGCTTTCTCTGAAGCCATAAACTTTAACTTGAAAGGCTTCAAGACGTTCAAAGGCTTCAAAGGTTTCCGTTTGCTGCACCAACAGGAACTGGCTTCAGGAGAATTTATGTGATGCTGTAAGAATTTTGCAAATGAATGCAGACTATGAGAACCAAAGGATTCTCCCACGGACATGTACCTATGAAAGCATTAAGGTGCAAGGGAAGGGGAAGAGGTCATATAAATTCTCAGAAGATTTTGAAGATAAATCTGTTTAGAAGACATTGACCTCATCGTGCAAAGACATTCACTCATAGATAAGAAGTTGGTTCCAGATTTGTACGAATCCACAGATCAGTACAAGTGAGGAATCTAACTACTTTGTGAAGCACAAGTGAATATACTAGGCATGTTATGAGATGCAATATGAGAGAGATCTAGCTTGTGTGAACAGAAACTGCTTGTGGTAGAAAGTGACAGATCAATAGGATCAACGGTGCTGTAAAAAGGGAGTTTTATTTACCACACTGAGAACTGCTAGACGGAGTGGGAGATGAGGCCGAGCAGTTCACTCTTCCGTGCCCTAACTTGGCGATGGAGGACACCTACGGCGACGGCGGAGAGGACGATGTCCGCGGTCGGCGTGAAGACGGCATCGGAGAGGTTGCGGCAGCGAAGCGCTTCGTCGCCGGCGTCGTCGAGAGCTAGCGGTGGCGCTAGGGTTTGTGCGAGGGTGGAAGAAGATATAATGACCGCTATGAGTGTGTATTTATAGGCACAGGGGCGGCACTGTGCTATTACACAGGTGCCCCTGGCGATTCGCATCTGAGGAACACGTGGCCATTATGCGGAATTTTGGGGTTTGTTCCATGTCCCACGCACGCCTGGATTGTCGGGTGGTCGTTCCTACTTCTCCGGATTTCATGTGGAGGAATGAGCATTGAAAACGGGCTTAATGGTTGTCTCTGTATCTTCTACTGACAAGGACGCAGAGAAGACATTCGACAGTTTCAATAGAATGCATATGACTTGGAGAGATAGAGTTTGAGATAGAAAGCATAGAGAGGTTAGGGTCCGATCACATTCACTTAGTTCAAAAGATTCAACACGAAGACATAGCTATAAGTGAATGTTGAAGAGGACAGAACACTAGTATATATATATATATATATATATATATATATATATATATATATATATATATAAACATAGTGAAGATAATCATGAAAACATGTTGAGATCGAAGCCAAACCAAATGTGAAGACATTGCAAGGTAACGCCATGAGTGAAACACTTCAAAATAGAACGTTTGGTGGTGGCGTTACCCACCGTATAGGAAGTATTAGACCCAGACACGGCACACAATTATCGTGGCGCTCCGAAGTCAAATTCCACATTAATGTATTCACACTTAGAATGTATGTCTTCATTGATTGAAGATATACTTTACTTTGTGTGTTGCACATCTAAGTCATCAATATGCATAAGGGTTAGGATGTGTGCCTGATCACAGGACATTTGAGGATTCCAGGATATTTAACTCACACCGTGACTTGCAAAACCTCTTCTCATCCAAGGGCTTGGTGAAGATATCTGCCAATTGCTCTGCAGTGTTGACGTGTATGATATCAATGTCTTCCTTCACAACATGATCTATGAGAAAGTGATGACGAATTTCAATGTGCTTTGTCTTCGAGTGCTGAACTGGGTTGTTGGCAATCTTGATGGCGCTTTCATTGTCGCAGTAAAGTGGCACTTGCTTCAGATGAATGCCATAGTCCTTGAGTGTTTTCTTCATCCACAGAAGCTGAGCGCAGCAAGATCTAGCAGCAATGTATTCAGATTCAGCAGTGGAGAGAGATACACAGTTCTGCTTCTTTGAAGACCAACATACAAGTGATCGTCCCATAAAGTGACATGTGCCTGATGTAGACTTGCGATCAACTTTGTCACCAGCATAATCAGCATCCGAGAATCCAACCAGATCAAACTCTGAGCCCTTTGTATACCATAATCCTAGAGTTGGGGTGTGAGCCAAATATCGAAGAATTTGCTTCACAGCTAAGTGATGCGACTCCTTTGGTGCCGCTTGGAATCGAGCACACATGCAAACACTAAGCATAATATTTGGCCTAGATGCACATAGATAAAGTAAAGAACCAATCATGAAGCGGTATACCTTTTGATCGAACTCTTTACCATTGTCGTCAGGACCCAGATGATGTTTGGCTGGCATTGGTGTTGTGAAGCCTTTGCAGTCTTGCATACCGAACTTCTTCAGGCAATCTTTGAGATACTTCTCTTGAGATATGAAGATGCCATTGCGTTGTTGTCGTATTTGAAGTCCGAGGAAGAACTTTAGCTCTCCCATCATAGACATCTGATATTGCTCTTGCATCATATATCCAAACTCTTCACTGTACTTCTGATTGGTGCAGCCGAAGATAATGTCATCCACATATATTTGGCACACAAACAGTTCACCATCATATGTCTTCGTGAAAAGAGTGGGGTCTAGGGAACTAGGTATGAAGCCTTTGCTCTTCAGGAAGTATTTGAGTGTGTCATACCAGGACCGAGGGGCTTTTTTGAGGCCATACAGTGCCTTGTTGAGCTTGTATACCATGTCAGGATGTTTTGGATCTTCAAAGCCAGGCGGTTGTGCAACATACACTTCTTCTTCAATCTTGCCATTGAGAAAGGCACTCTTCACATCCATTACATATAGAAGTATCTTATGATGATTTGCATAGGCCAGCAGTATGCGTATGGCTTCAAGTCTAGCCACAGGAGCAAATGTTTCATCGAAGTCAATGCCTTCCACTTGAGTATATCCTTGAGCAACGAGACGAGCTTTGTTTCTGACAACTTGACCATGCTCATCTTGCTTGTTGCGGCATATCCATTTGGTGCCTATTATATTGTGCTTCCGTGGATCAGGACGCTTAACCAGTTCCCATACATTATTCAGCTCAAAATATTGAAGCTCTTCTTGCATAGCTTGAATCCATTCAGGTTCCATGAAGGCTTCTTTAACTTTCTTGGGTTCTGCTATTGAGACGAATGCGAAGTGCCCACAGAAATTTGCTAGCTGAGTTTCCCTTGAACGAGTGAGTGGACCAGGTGCATTGATGCTATCAATTATTCTTTCAATCTGCACTTCATTGGCAATGCGAGGATGTACAGGGCGAAGACTTTGCTCTTGCTGTTCATTGTCATTGTTGGAAGGAATGTCTTCAGGCTGAGCATTGTCTTCACGTTGATCAGTTGCTGAAATGATAAGTTCTTCTTCAGGTTGAGCTTCAGAAGGTATAATTTCTCCAGTTCCCATTAGCTTG
Organism: Triticum dicoccoides; assembly: GCF_002162155.2. Lineage (NCBI taxonomy): Eukaryota > Viridiplantae > Streptophyta > Magnoliopsida > Poales > Poaceae > Triticum > Triticum dicoccoides. Next base: position 99,161,354 of record NC_041380.1, read on the forward strand.
ATTGATTCACTGGATGGAACTTCATCTAGCACATTTGGCAGCTACTCTCTTTGTGAACCGTTGGTCTCATCGAACCGCACATCCACTGTTTCAACCACTTTGTAATGAAAAAGATTGAAGACTCTGTAGGAGTGCGAATCCTTTCCATATCCAAGCATAAAACCCTCATGTGCTTTTGGTGCAAATTTTGAGGTGTGATGTGGGTCCTTGATCCAGCACCTTGCGCCAAATACTCTGAAGTAACTGACATTTGGCTTCTTGCCAGTAAGGAGCTCATAAGATGTCTTGTTCAGTAGCTTGTGAAGATAAACACGATTGATTGTATGGCATGCAGTATCAATGGCTTCGGGCCAGAATTTTCTTGGTGTCTTGTATTCGTCTAGCATCGTTCTGGCCATCTCAATTAGTGTTCTGTTCTTGCGTTCGACGACGCCATTCTGCTGTGGCATGTACGGGGCTGAGAATTCATGTGTGATGCCCAATGTATCAAGATATGTATCAAGGCCAGTGTTCTTGAATTCAGTGCCATTGTCGCTTCTGATGTGCTTTATCTTGGTGCCAAAATTGTTCATAGTTCGATTGGCGAAGCGTCTGAAGACATCCTGCACTTCAGTCTTGTAAAGGATTATGTGCACCCAAGTATATCTAGAATAATCATCAACAATAACAAAGCCATAGAGGCAAGCAGTAGTAGTTAGAGTTGAGTAATGAGTGGGACCAAAAAGATCCATGTGAAGCAGTTCGAAGGGTCGAGTAGTGGTCATGATTGTCTTCGAGGGATGTTTGGCCCCCGTCATCTTCCCTGCTTCACAGGCACCGCATAAGTGGTCTTTCTTGAACTTGATGCCCTCGATGCCTATGACATGCTTCTTCTTCGCAAGGGTGTGAAGGTTCCTCATGCCAGCATGTCCAAGCCTCCGATGCCAGAGCCAGCATTCTGAAGCCTTTGCTAGAAGACAAACTGCAAGCTGTGGCCCTGCTGAGAAATCTATCACATACAAATCATCTTTTTGATACCCTTCAAACACTAGAGACTTGTCAGATTCCATTAGTACAAGGCAACGATATTTTCCAAACATTACGATCATGTTCAAATTGCAAAGCATTGAGACAGACATTAAGTTGAAGCCAAGGGATTCAACAAGCATGACTTTATCCATGTGTTGATCCCTTGAGATTGCAACTCTACCTAGACCCAATACCTTAGTTTTACCAGTGTCAGCAAATGTGATGTGGCTCTTGTCGGATGGACGTAAGGTTGAGTCCATAAGAAGACTTCTTTTGCTAGTCATGTGATTTGTACACCCACTGTCAATAATCCATTCTAAAGACGCTGGTGTCATACCCTACAGTCCAGTTAGGGGGATAGGCTTCACCAAGAGCATTGTGAAGCAAAAACATTTGATGAACCAGTGGGTTATCAAAGCTTAGATCCAGGTTAGGACTAATAGGGAGAGTAGCAAGCGATTCAGGTACGAAGTACATAGAAAGACCATTTGGGCATTTGATCTTGCGCCCTACAAGATGTTTAAGTCCCCAGCAATGGCGTCAGACGATTTTGGTTTTCTGCTGGAGACCTTTCCCTGCAAAAGAGAGTTAAGCTTTCTTAGCCACCCACATCTTCAAGGGTGGCTTAGAAGTAATTAGTCTAAGTGCAGCATCTGAGAATTTTGGCTTTGAAGCCCTAGCTAACAGTCTTGCAGGCAGACAATAGTACTCATAAGAATAAGCAGAATAGTTCTTGGTCTTATGAACATGGCGGTTTGATGAACCGCTCTCATATTCATATGCCTGAGTATGGTTTCCCTGCAAAACATTTGCGTTAGTGCGACTCAGGTGAGTCCTCTGTCTGTATGAAGCCTTTGGACCGTGAAGCCTTTGGTCTGAGGTTTGTCTTCTTCATGTGAGGTGTCATGAAGACATTCACAGGAAGATTTTCGAGACAACTTTTCGAAACCCAGATCTTCTTCATAGGCGGTCCATTCCTGCAGTTAGTACCAATGTACCTGGCAAACACTTCACCATTCTGATTCTTAAACAGTATATAGTTTGCATCAAGGGATTCATCAATGATAATGGGGTTAGCACAAGTGAAGCCAATTAGATTGGATGGATCTACTGAAGGTTCCTTTGCAGCAACCCACATGGTTTTGGGGTACTGCTCAGGTTTCCAGTAAGAGCCATCTGCATTCATTTTCCTTACGAACCCAACACCCTCTTTCCTAGGGTTTCGGTTCAGAATCTGCTTTTTGAGGACATCACATAGTGTCTGATGCCCTTGAAGACTTCTGTACATCCCTGTTTCAAGCAATGTCTTCAACCTAGCATTCTCATCAGCAATAGCGGTGGTATCCTCAGCAGAGGGGTTAGTTACCACATCAACAGTTGAAGATATTGCAACAGCAGTAGCAGTAGAACATTCAGCAACAGAAGTAGCATTATCATGCTCAATGCATTTAAGACATGGTGGTTCAAATCCTTCCTGAGTGGGACTGATCTGTTTGGCGTGAAGTGACTCGTTTTCCGTTTGAAGATCTTCATGAACCGCTCTCAATTTCTCAAGATCCTGCTTCCTTTGAAGATAATCATAGGAAAGCTTTTCATGAGTTGTTGAGAGAGTTTCATGACGACTTTCAAGTTCCTAATACTTAACGTGAAGATTTTTTATGTCTTCAATTAAGGATTCCGATCGAGTCATTTCAGCACCTAACAGATCATCGCTTCTGTCTAACAGTTTTTGAATATGTTCCATAGCTTTCTGTTGTTCAGTTGCAATTTTAGCAAGTGTTTTGTAGCTAGGTTTTGAACCACAATCAGAGTCATCGTCACTAGATGTTTGATAGTGAGTAGTGTGTGGGTTTACCTTGGCACCGCGTGCCATGAAGCAGTAGGTAGAAGCGGAGTAGTCCTTGTCATTTGCATCGATGTCGGTGATGAAGTCATTGTCTTTAGTGTTGAAGATGGACTTGGCAACGTATGCTGTAGCCAGACTTGCGATGCCTGAGTCGGATTCCTCCTCAGACTCCACCTCCGCCTCCTCAGAAGCAGACTCTCCTCTGAATCCATTTCCTTGCCAACAAACGCACGTGCCTTGCCAGATGAGCTCTTCTTGTGTGATGAAGACTTTGAGGAAGACTTGGAAGAAGACTTTGAGTATTTCTTCTTCTTCTTCTTGTCGTCAGAGTCATATTCCTTGCTCTTCTTCTTCTTTTTGTTCTCATTGTCCCACTGTGGACACTCAGAGATGAAGTGGCCAAGTTTCTTGCACTTGTGACATGTTTTCCTCTTGTAGTCATGAGCAGGAGCTTCATCATTCCTTGAACTTGATCGGGAAGACTTTCTGAAGCCTTTCTTCTTGGTGAATTTTTGGAACTTCTTGACAAGCATAGCAAGTTTCCTTCCAATGTCTTCAGGATCATCAGAACTGCTGTCAGATTCTTCTTCAGATGAGGAGACAACTTTTGCCTTCAAGGCACGAGTTCGCCCATAGTTTGGACCGTAGATATCTCTTTTCTTCGAAAGCTGAAACTCATGCGTGTTGAGCCTCTCAAGTATGTCAGACGGATCGAGTGTCTTGAAATCAGGACGTTCTTGAATCATCAGGGCCAGGATGTCAAACAAACTATCAAGTGATCTCAGCAGCGTCTTGATGACTTCGTGTTTGGTAATCTCAGTGGCGCCGAGGGCTTGAAGCTCATTTGTGATGTCAGTGAGTCGGTCAAATGTGTGTTGGACATTCTCATTGTCATTTCGCTTGAAGCGGTTGAAGAGGTTGTGAAGGACACTGATTCTCTGATCTCTCTGGGTTGAGATGCCTTCATTGACCTTGGAGAGCCAGTCCCAGACCAGCTTGGATGTCTTCAAAGCACTCACACGGCCATACTGTCCTTTGGTCAGATGACCACAGATGATATTCTTGGCAGTAGAGTCTAGTTGAACGAATTTCTTGACATCAGCAGCAGTGACACCTTCTCCAGCCTTGGGAACGCCGTTCTCGATGACATACCATAGGTCAACATCAATGGCTTCAAGATGCATGCGCATCTTATTCTTCCAGTAGGGATATTCAGTTCCATCGAAGACGGGGCACGCAACGGAGACTTTAATTATCCCTGCAGTCGACATAGCTAAAACTCCAGGTGGTTAAACCAAATCACACAGAACAAGGGAGCACCTTGCTCTGATACCAATTGAAAGTGTGTTATATCGACTAGAGGGGGGTGAATAGGCGATTTTTATGAAAGTCTTCAAAACATGGGAGTTTTGAAGACAAACGATAAAATTAAACCTATTATCGTGCAGCGGAAGGTAGACTACACTAGGCAAACCATAGTCAAGTATTCAATGAAGTGAAAGCACAAAGACTAATAGCAGCTAGGTAGTAAGGATCAGGTAGGAAGATATTGTGAAGCCAAACAGAACACGCAGTCACTCAATGAAGACAAATGATAGAGCAAACATACAATGACTTCACAAGGAGTAACAGAAAGTAAAGTGAAGTGAAGATGAAACCAGTGACTCATTGAAGACAATGATTTGTTGAACCAGTTCCAGTTGCTGTGACAACTGTACGTCTGGTTGGAGCGGCTAGGTATTTAAACCTTAGGACACACAGTCCCGGACACCCAGTCCTGAACACGCAGCTCAGGACACCCATTCCTCACCGTATTCTCCTTGAGCTAAGGTCACATAGACCTTGCCCAATCACTCTGGTAATTCTTCAAGGTAGACTCCCAAACCTTCACAGACTTTGTTCACTGGCAATCCACAATGTCTCTTGGAAGCTCAGAACGCGACGCCTAACCGGCTGGAGGATGCACAGTCCTCAAGTGTAATAAGTCTTCAGATCACACAGACAAGAAGACTTAAGTGATGCCCAATTCTCTCTGGCTTTGGTGGTTAGGGCTTTATCCTCGCAAGGAATTCTCTCTCAAAGGCTTCGAGGTGGGTTGCTCTCAAATGACAAAAGTCGTGCTTTCAATCTGAGCAGCCAACCATTTATGGTTGTAGGGGGTGGGCTATTTATAGCCACTTGGCAACCCGACCTGATTTGTCTGAAATGACCCTGGGTCACTAAGGAACTGACACGTGTTCCAACGGTCAGATTTCAAACTCACACGGCAACTTTACTTGGGCTACAAGCAAAGCTGACTTGTCCGACTCTGGACAAGATTCGCTCTCATAGTCTTCACTCGAAGACATAGGTTTTTGGTTTAGGCATCACTTTAGTCATTCTGACTGGTTCTCTTGGACCTCACTTAACAGTACGGTGGTTCCTATGGCTCAACACAAAAGAAAAAGAACTATGAAAGATCTAAGTCTTCGAGCTCCATAGGCTTCATATAGTGTCTTCTCTTGTCATAGTCTTCAATGTGAATATCTTCATATACCACCTTTGACTTCAATGTCTTCATACATTTTTAGGGGTCATCTTTGGTAGTAAAACCGAATCAATGAGGGACTTCTACCTGTGTTATCCTGCAATTCTCACAAACACATTAGTCCCTCAACTAGGTTTGTCGTCAATACTCCAAAACCAACTAGGGGTGGCACTAGATGCACTTACAAAGCTGAATCCAACGGAATGAAAATTGCAACATATAGTCTTCACATCCGAACAAAATGAACGAATGCATTCCTCTTGAAATGGTCACATATCCATAAATTGAGAAGCCACTTAGAATTAAGGTAGAGAAATAAATCAACAAGGTACGGATCAAGAACGAATACTCGGTAAGAAATCCCAATCTCAAACCAAATATCCGTGGAAGAAGAACTAGAGCTACAAGAATTCCCACCTATGAAACTCCCGAACCTTTCCAGTTATGCAATCAGGTGTTCGGGATACAGGGGAAGCATAATATCTCACCCAAATCTAACAAATCCTACATCCAGCTGTATCCATCCTTCAACACATAACCGAGAAAAACTTCGGAAACCATCTACCTCAACCTTCGAAAAGCATCCGTTATACAAGTTATGGCGATACTCCCGAACTCCCGCCCCAGTACTGGGTGGCATCGAGGTTATCTCACCAACGAACTGCATAAAAGAGATTTTCGATGTCGGCGTACTAGACTCAGGTATTCCAGAACTGCAACGATAAAATTATGACGACAACACCTCAGAGCTCAACTCCCCAGGACACTTCCACAAAACCCCTGACAGGAGGCACCAAGACAATGTTCTCGTCATAAAACCATCGGAACGATTCCAAGATACCTGCGTGATCCTAAAAAAATTTTAGTGAAATTTGAGAAGAGAAGAGTCAAAACTCTACGTCAGGGAAGTAAAAAGAATTCCTAAACTCTCCGATATATAATTCCTAAATTGCTCAAAAACATTTTTCTAGACACAACTCGGCTGCTAAAAACGATCAAGCAATGGGGCTCCTAAGGTCGGGGAAGGCTCTGATTACCAACTTGTAACACCCTCGATGCGACTATAGCTCCCACGTGTCCAGGCATGACTTAGAGACATAATCGCATTGAAGGCATATGTCGCAAGTTAGGCAATCTTCACAACATCCCATGTAATATATAGATAATAAAAGGGGAGATAACATAGTTGGCTTACACTCACCACGTCAATCAAGTACATAAATAACATTACATCATTCAAACACTCATGGCCCGACTACAGCGCCAAAATAAAAGATAACCCAACATGCGACACGGTCCCGATCACCCCCAATTGGGCACCACTACTGATCATCAGGAAAGGAAACATAGTATTGTTGAGAGTCCTCGTCGAACTCCCACTTGAGCTCGAGCGCGTCACCTGGAGCGGAATCGTCAGGCCCTGCATCTGGTGTAATAGTAATCTGTGAGCCACAGGGACTCAGCAATCTCGCACCCTTGCGATCAAGACTATTTAAGCTTAATAGGTATGGCAAGGTAAATATATGTGGAGCTGCAGCAAGCGACTAGCATATGTGGTGGCTATCCTGTTCGCAAAAGAGAGCGAGAAGAGGAGGCAAAGCGCGAGCGAGAAACTAGAGAGCAACCTGTGCAAGCATTACTCCAACATCGTGTTCACTTCCCGGACTCCGCCGACAAGAGACCATCACGGTAACTCACACTGTTGATTCATTTTAATTAAGTTAAGGTTCAAGTTATCTACAACCGGACATTAACAAATTCCCATCTGCCCATAACCGCAGGCACGACTTTCGAAAGTTCAAATCCCTGCAGGGGAGTCCCAACTTAGCCCATGACAAGTTCTCATGGTCAACGAAGGAATAGACCTCCTCCGAGACATTCCGATCAGACTCGGTATCTCGGTTCTTCAAGACACTTCGACAGGTTAAAACAAATCCAGCAACACCGCCCGAATGTGCCGACAAATCCCGATAGGAGCTGCACATATCTCGTTCTCAGGGCACACTCAGATAGGTCAAGCTACGAGTAAAACCAACCCTCGAGTTTCCCCGAGGTGGCCCCGCAGGCTGCCTGGTTCGGACCAACACTTAGAGGAGCACTGGCCCGGGGGGGGGGTTAAAATTAGATGACCCTCGGGCTCCGGAAACCCAAGGGAAAAAGAGGCTAGGTGGCAAATGGTAAAACCAAGGTTGGGCATTGCTGGAAAAGCTTTAATCAAGGCGAACTATCAAGGGGTTCCATTATAACCCAACCGCGTAAGGAACGCAAAATCCGGGAACATAACACCGATATGACGGAAACTAGGGCGGCAAGAGTGGAACAAAACACTAGGCGAGAGGCCGAGCCTTCCACCCTTTACCAAGTATATAGATGCATTAAGATAACATGGCAATATAATGATATCCCAACAAGAAAATAATGTTCCAACAAGGAACGGTCTCCAATCTTCACCTGCAACTAGCAACGCTATAAGAGGGGCTGAGCAAAGCGGTAACATAGCCAATCAACGGTTTGCTAGGACATGGTGGGTTAGAGGTTTGGCATGGTAATTTGGGAGGCTTGAAAGCAAGTGGTAGGAATCGTAGCATTGGCATAGCAAAAGAGCGAGCATCTAGCAAAGCAAAGATAGTAGTGATTTCGAGGGTATGATCATCTTGCCTGCAAAGTTGTCAGAGTTGACTGGATCCTCGAAAGCAAACTCAACGGGCTCCTCATTAGCGAACTCGTCTCCCGGATCTACCCAAACAAGACAAACAAGCAACAAGGACACAATCAACCACGTGCAAGGATCAAACAATATGATGCAAGGATGGCATGCTATGCGGGATGCGATGCGGGATGCATATGCAAGATTTGACAAGGGATGCATGAACCTGGCCTCAAATTGGAAATCCAAGTGTGCCACTGGAAATATGAGATGAAATCGCTTGAAAACGATATAAAGAACGCCGGAATCGGAGTTACGGTTTGGAAATGGCAAGCGATTCAAATATGACACCGGTCTGCGATTTACAGCAAGTAGCCATCTAAATGCAATGAGATGAACAAGCTACAGCACCCAAACATGGCAACAAAATACATGGCAGGGATGCATTCATGATTCTTAACAAAAGTCTAGCACTGAGCTACGACCAATTCATCCATTAACAGGTTCAAAGAAGCATGGCAAAAATGCATATGGTAAACAGATCTCAGACTTAGTGAAATTAACACTTGTCTGGAATTTCAGATTAGATAGCACTCTTCGGAGCAACAACACTACATGCTACATGACCTGAACATGGCAAAGTAAAGCACGGCATGGAGCTACTCAAAGAGCTTAACAAAAGTCCCTTAGTGACCTTGAGCCAAAAGGGATCAGAAAATACAATTGCAAGCATGTGAACATGGCAAAAACATAATTAGTTCTCAGACTTTGTGAAAAACTGGAGCATGCTGAAACAGATATCAAGTAGGCATGTTTACGAGCTCGATGCACTCACTACAGAGCAAGTCATGACAAGCTAAGCATACACCCATCAACAATACACAAAATGCAAGCCAGGCATGGCAAGAACAATAGCATAGCATGCACGGATCAACTACAACATCCTCGGCAAAATCGCTAACAGATAGACAATCTGCCCAGATTCACGAAGTAGCAAAAGTAGAGCTCGATTGACTCAAGCTAGGGTGCTCCATAATTGCAACCAAAGACATGAATGGATAGAGCACTACAATATTAACAAAACATCCTTACTGATCATCCTCAAAAGAGGCACGGATCACTAGGAAACAACATGAACATATCGCCATATGAGATAAACAGGTCAAGGACTTAGTGGAAATGCTAAGTCCCTGAAATCAGCATTACCAAGTGCCTCACTTTCAAGCTTGTGCTAGTCACCACACACATCACAAAAAATACATGGGTTGCACCTCTGGAAAGATGGCAAAACCCTTAACAAAACATATGTAGAGCTCCAGGTCATATCATGCACACAATAATCATGGCAAAAATGACAAATATCTAAATGGAGCAGCAAATCTGACAAATATCTCAAGTAGCACTCTTATAACAGCATTTCGGGCATCAAGATGAACACAAATGAAAATGATGCAATGGAATGAAATGATGTACTCTCTGAGACGAACATTTTGATATGCTATATGCCAAAAACGAAGCTACGGATGCGGAGATATAACATGATGAAAAACGCCAATTATTAGGGTTTGGGACAAAAAAGTCAACCCCGATTCTCAGATCTGGATCCGGCGCGAGGATCGAGGAGATTGCTGGATCCGAGCTCCTGTTCGCCGGAGACATCGGGGTTCGCCGGAGTAAAGCCATCCGGAGCTTGTGGCGGCGAGAAGAAGGCGGCGCCGGCGCGGCGGCGCCCACCGGCGACGAGGCGGCGCGGGGCGGACCCGGGGC
>NC_041380.1:99171629-99186553 GCF_002162155.2 Triticum dicoccoides
GGAAGAGAGGCGCGGGGCGACGCGGCTCTCCCAGGCGGCGGGGCGGCGAGAAGCCGGGTCGGGCGGCGGGGAGGGCCGGCCGCGGGCTTCCGCGGGCCGTGGCGGTGGAGATCGGTAGAATGCCACGTGGCAGGTGGCGACTGGTCGTCGGTGGTGGGCGGACGTGTCCGGCCCGATTCGGACACGTCCGGCGGCGAGGAGAGCTGATTCTAGGGTTTCGGGGGAGAAGGAGATCCGGATTTCGGAGGTGGTCTTTATATAGGCATAGGAGGAGCTAGGAGAGTCCAAATGAGGTGCGGTTTTCGGCCACGCGATCGTGATCGAACGCTCTAGATGATGGAGAGCGTTTTGGTGGGTTTTGGGCCAAAGTGGAGGGTTGTTGGGCTGCAACACACACGAGGCCTTTTCGGTCCCTCGGTTAACCGTTGGAGCATCAAACGAAGTCCAAATGGTACGAAACTTGACAGGCGGTCTTCGGGTAGTAAGCCAAGGCCGCTTGGCAAATCTCGGTCCAATCCGGAAATGTTTAATCCCCACACATGAAATAAAGGTAGAAATGACCACCGGAGGAGAACGAAGCACCGGAATGCAAAACGGACAACGGGGAAAATGCTCGAATGCATGAGATGAACACGTATGCAAATGCAATGCACATGATGACATGATATGAGATGCATGACAACGATAACAACACACGGAGACAAAGACCCGAACCCGAGAAAATAAAATAACTTAACGCCGGAAACGCAAGAGTTGGAATACATATTGGGTAAGTTACATCCGGGGTGTTACAGACACGTTGGATCAACGTGAATAGTTTAGGGATTATCGCTTGACTCAAAAAGGGAAACTATTATGGGATCAAATTTATATGTTGCATTGGTATGCTCGGAAACTATGCTTGATATATGATTATACTTGTTGCTCTAGGATGAAGGCTCCACACCTTCCCTTTTTATGCAAATTTAATGATAATGAAACCTTAGCTTCTTATGCTAATGGTATATATGATTACTATGATATGGAACAAATAGAAGAATTTGTTGATTTTAAGGGTGCTTCTGAAATTGAATCTTTGTTTAAAGAGTTTGAAGATTTTGATGATTTAGTTTATAGACCTGAAATTTAGCTATCCTTACATATTGATAAGAGAGTTATAAATACAATCATGATATTTATGAATTTATTAAGAAAGTCTCTGCTGTCCGAGAAGAGACTTATATTTTGCAGGAGTCTATGTAAGAAGAAATTGATGAAACTGCAAGCTCATTGGATGAAAAAGATGATGAGGAGAGCGAAGAACAAAAGGAACAAGATCGGATTAGCTACTTGTGCCTACCTTCTTATGAGAGTAACTATCCAACTCATACATTATTTAATGTTCCTTCATTCTTACCGAAGGATGAATGCCATGATCCCGTTGATTCGTTTGAAATATCCCTTTTTGATGAACTTGATGCTTGCTATTCTTGTGGCCAAGATGCCAATATGAATTATGCTTATGGAGATGAACTTGCTATTGTTCCTTATGTTAAAAATGAAATTGTTGCTATTGCACCCACACATGATAGTCCTATTATCTTTTTGAATTCTCCAAACTACAATATATCAGAGAAGTTTGCACTTATTAAGGATTATATTGATGGGCGGCCTTTTACCGTTGCACATGATAATTTTGATGAACATAATATGCATGTGCTTGCTACTCCTACTTGCAATTATTATGAGAGAGGAACTACATCTCCGCCTCTCTATGTTTCCAACACGTTAAAATTGCAAGAAACTTCTTATGCTATGCATTGGCCTTTACTTGATGTGCCTGAATTGTTCTTGTATGACATGCCGATGCATACGAAGAGAGTTAGACTTCGTCATTTCTTGATATATGTTGCTTTGTGCTCACTACTAAATGACAAATCATTGCTAATTCAAATTGGCTTTGATATACCTTGGGATCCGGGTGGATTCATTACTTGAGCACCTTATGCCTAGCTTAATGGATTTAAAGAAAGCGCTGCCCGGGAGACAACCCGGAAGTTTTAGAGTTTAAAAACAAAAAAATAAAGAGGGGAACCCAAAACTTTTCAAAAAGGAAAGTGAAAGTGAGAGAGACAAGCATTAATGTTGAAGTGAGGGAGCTCCTTGAACTTTGGTCGTGCTCATGGAAACTTTGTGAATCTTGATTACAGAAACTTTTCAACAAAAATAATTATCCCCTTGTAAAATTCCATTGTATTATAAAAATAATGTGCCAAGATTTGCCTTTAGGTTGTTTACATTGCTTGTAGGTTTGTGCAGTGCAAAACAGAAACTTTGGCTGTAGTATGCGATTTTACATTTTTTATTGGTACGTCGAACGGTCCCAAAACTTTTTGCACTGTCTTTATATACAAATTGTTTATTTTTCCTAATTGTTTCAGAATTTTTGGAGTACGAAAAGTATGTTGAATGTTCATATTACTACAAACTGTCCTGTTTAAGACAGGTTCTGTTTTTGATGCATTGTTTGCTTGTTTTGATGAAACTATAGATTTCTATCAGTGGATTAAGCCATGGAAAAGTTATATTACAGTAGCTACAATTCAAAAACAAAATATGAGTTGGTTTGCAAAAGTACTTAGAGTAGTGATTTGCTTTATTATACTAACGGATCTTACCAAACTTTCTGTTGAGTTTTGTGTGGATGAAGTGATCAAGGATCGACGAGGTCTCGATATGAGGAGGAGGAGGAGAGGCAAGAGCTCAATCTTGGGGATGCCCAAGGCACCCCAAGTAAATATTCAAGGATACTCAAGCGTCTAAGCATGGGGATTGAGGGAGTCCTGGACTAAGGAGTCCTCGGGCGTCCGGCCTGTTATCTATGGGCCGGACTGATGGGCTGTGAAGATATGAAGACCGAAGATTGTACCCGTGTCCGGATGGGACTCCCCTTGGCGTGGAAGGCAAGCTTGGCGAACAACTATGAAGATTCCATATTATGTAACCGAGTCTATGTAACCCTAGACCCCCCCGGTGTATATATAAATTGGAGGACTTAGTCCGGATAGGGGATACTCAATACCGTAGTCATACAGGCTAGACTTCTAGGGTTTAGCCATTACGATCTCGTGGTAGATCAACTCTTGCAATACTCATACCCATCAATAGGGGACGTAGGGTGTTACCTCCATCAAGAGGGCCCGAACCTGGGTAAAACTTCGTGTCCCCTGTCTCCTATTACCATCAACCTTAGACGCACAGTTCGGGACACCCTACCCGAGATCTGCTGGTTTTGACACCGACATTGGTGCTTTCATTGAGAGTTCCTCTGTGCTGTCGCTGAAAGGTTTGATGGCCCCTGAAATCATTAATAATGGTGCTGTCTGCGGTGGAACTTTCCTCCCCGGGCAGATCTTTGTGTTCGGTGGCTTCGCACTGCGGGCCAACTCGTTTGGCCATCTGGAGTAGATCGAAAGCTACGCCCCTGGCCATCAAGTCAGATTCGGGAGCTTAAACTACGCCGCGGACATCCATGGAGACTTGATCTTCGCCGGATTCGATACCGCGGTAGCCGCTCCCGATCACCCCGATGATCATGACTTAAATCTATCATCGGGCCGCATCCAGGAGATCACTCCTGTAACCGCTCTGGCCCTAGAGCCGGAGCAGGCCGCGACATCCAAAGATGGGAGGATTAACCCCACCACGAAGGCCGCAGATTCCACGGCGTTGGAGCCGCATAGGGACCTGGTCTCACTCGATGCCTATGCCACCGGAACACCAGACTCGTCTCCGGCTGTGGGTTACCCATGCCCGTATTGATGAAAATCCTGCAATAAGGGAGCACGATCCCTGCTTCAACAAGACGTGCCAGTAAAATACACGCCCCCAAAACGTGGAATGGCGGGACAGCAAACGGTTCGAAATAAAGGCCGGGAGGGCGTGACGTCACATTATTAAAGTTGCCAGCGGATCGGATTCATAAAAGTGCTATACCCTCTACAGCTGTGCGTTGTAGATCCGGACACGTTCGTTTTGTCCGAAGGCTATTCGGGAGTTCGGAAGGAGGAACCCGCCTTGCAATGCCGAAGACAGCACTACGCGCCGGATACCTTGTCATTGAAGCCAGGTTCACGGGCTACTGAGGGAGTCCTGGACTAAGGGGTCCTCAGGTGTCCGGCCTGTTATCTATGGGCCGGACTGATGGGTTGTGAAGATATGAAGACCGAAGACTGTACCCGTGTCCAGATGGGACTCTCCTTGGTGTGGAAGGCATGCTTGGCAAAAAACTATGAAGATTCCATATTATGTAACCGACTCTATGTAACCCTAGATCCCCCCAGTGTCTATATAAACCAGAGGACTTAGTCCGGATAGGGGATACTCAATACCATAGTCATACAGGCTAGACTTCTATGGTTTAGCCATTACAATCTCGTGGTAGATCAACTCTTGTAATATTCATACCCATCAATATCAATCAAGCACGATGTAGGGTGTTACCTCCATCAAGAGGGCCCGAACCTGGGTAAGACTTTGTGTCCCCTGTCTCCTGTTACCATCAACCTTAGACGCACAGTTCGGGACCCCCTACCCGAGATCCGCCAGTTTTGACACCGATATCGGTGCTTTCATTGAGAGTTCCTCTGTGCTGTCGCTGAAAGGTTTGATGGCCCCTTCAATCGTCAATAATGGCGTTGTCTGTGGAGAAACTTTCCTCCCCGAACAGATCTTCGTGTTCGGCGGCTTCGCACTGTGGGCCAACTCGTTTGGCCATCTGGAGCAGATCGAAAGCCACGCCCCTGGCCATCAGGTCAGATTCGGGAGCTTGAACTACGTCGCAGACATCCGTGGAGACTGGATCTTCACCGGATTCGATACCGCGGTAGCCGCTCCCGATCACCCCGATGACCATGACTTAAATCTATCACCGGGCCGCATCCAGGAGATCGCTTCTGTAATCGCTCTGACCCTAGAGCCAGAGCATCCCGCACCATCCAAAGATGGGAGGATTAACCCCACCACGGAGGCCACAGATTCCGCGGCGTTGGAGCCGCACATGGACCTGGTCTCACTCGATGCCTATTCCACCATAACGCGTGACTCGTCTCCAGCTGTAGGTTCCGAATCACCGAGCCTGCAGACGCCGAGCTTGATAGTTTACCGATCTTTGAATTCAGCACCGCAGACATCTTCCAGCAATCACCTCTAGGCGATGTGCTAAACTCATTAAAAAGTCTGTCCTTAGCGGAGGACTCTCAGCCAAACTATATCCGGCTCGAACTAGGGGCTGACGATGGAGAATTTTGCTTTCCATCCGCCACCCACTTTATAGCCACGGTCGAGGATTTGACCGACGAACTTGATTACGACTCCGAGGACATCGACCGTATGGACAACGATGCCGGAGAAGAAGAAAACCAGAACCCGCCGTTAATAGCTTAGTCCCAAAAATAATATAAAAGTGGATAATAAAGCCCAATATGTCCAAAATAGTAGATAATATAGCGTGGAGCAATCAAAAAATATAGATATGTTGGAGACGTATCAAGCATCCCCAAGCTTAATTCTTGCTCGTCCTCGAGTAGGTAAATGATAAAAACAGAATTTTTGATGCGGAGTGGTACTTGGCATAATTTTAATGTAATTCTTCTTAATTGTGGTATGAATATTCAGATCCGAAGGATTCAAGACAAAAGTTCATATTGACATAAAAATAATAATACTTCAAGCATACTAACTCAGCAATTATGTCTTCTCAAAATAACATGGCCAAAGAAAGTTCAACCCTACAAAATCATATGGTTTAGTCATGTTTTATTTTCGTCACACAAGAATGCTCTCATCATGCACAACCCCGATGACAAGCCAAGAAATTGTTTCATACTTTAGTAATCTCAAACCTATAAACTTTCACGCAATATATAAGCGCGAGACATGGACATAGCACTGTGGGTGGAATAGAATATGATGGTGGAGAAGACAAAAAGGAGAAGATAGTCTCACATCAACTAGGCGTATCAACGGGCTATGGACATAGCACTATGGGTGGAGTAGAATATAATGAGTGGGGTTATGTGGAGAAGACAAAAAGAGGAGAAAGTCTCACATCAGCGAGGCTAATCAATGGGCTATGGAGATGCCCACCGATTGATGTTAATGCAAGGAGTAGGGATTGCCATGCAAGGGATGCACTAGAGCTATAAATGTATAAAAGCTCAACAAAATAAACTAGTGGGTGTGCATCCAACTTGCTTGCTCACGAAGATCTAGGGCACTTGAGGAGGCCCATTGTTGGAATATACAAGCCAAGTTCTATAATGAAAAATTCCCACTAGTACATGAAAGTGACAAAACAAGAGACTCTCTATCATGAAGATTATGGTGCTACTTTGAAGCACAAGTGTAGAAAAGGATAGTAACATTGTCCCTTCTCTCTTTTTCTCTCATTTTTTGGGCCTTCTCTTTTTATGGCATTTCTCTTTTTTTCCTCACTTGGGACAATGCTCTAGAAAATGATGATCATCACACTTCTACTTATTTACAACTCAATGATTACAACTCGATACTAGAACAAAAGATGATTCTATATGAATGCCTTTGGCGGTGTACCGGGATATGCAATGGACCAGGAGTGACATGTATGAAAGAATTATGAACGGCGGCTTTGCCACAAATACTATGTCAACTACATGATCATGCTAAGCAATATGACAATAATGAATGTGTCATGATGAACGGAATGATGGAAAGTTGCATGGCAATATATCTCAGAATGGCTATGGAAATACCATAATAGGTAGGTATGGTGGCTGTTTTGAGGAAGATATAAGGAGGTTTATGTGTGAAACAGCGTATCATATCACGGGGTTTGGATGCACCGGTGAATTTTGCGCCAACTCTCAATGTGAGAAAGGGCAATGCACGGTACCGAAGAGGCTAGCAAGGATGGAAGGGTGACAGTGTGTATAATCCATGGACTCAACATTAGTCATAAAGAACTCACATACTTATTGCGAAAATCTACAAGTCATCAAAAATCTCGGTAATACGCGCATGCTCGTAGGGGGATAGATTGGTAGGAAAAGACCATCGCTCATTGCCGACCGCCACTCATAAGGAAGACAATCAAATAACACCTCATGTTTCAAATTTGTTGCATAACGTTTACCATACGTGCATGCTACGGGACATGCAAACCTCAACACAAGTATTTCTCAATTTCACAACTACTCAACTAGCACGACTTTGATATTATTACCTCCATATCTCAAAACAATCATCAAGCATCAAACTTCTCTTAGTATTCAAAACACTCTTAAGAAAATTTTACTAATCTTGAATACCTAGCATATTAGGATTTTAAGCAAATTACCATGCTATTAAGACTCTCAAAATAATCTAAGTGAAGCATGAGAGATCAATAGTTTCTATAAACAAATCCACCACCGTGCTCTAAAAGATATAAGTGAAGTACTAGAGCAAAACTATATAACTCAAAAGATATAAGCGAAGCACATAGAGTATTCTAACAAATTCCAAATCATGTATGGCTCTCTCGAAAGGTGTGTACAGCAGGGATGATTGTGGTAAACTAACAAG
The DNA here is from genome assembly GCF_002162155.2 of Triticum dicoccoides. Lineage (NCBI taxonomy): Eukaryota > Viridiplantae > Streptophyta > Magnoliopsida > Poales > Poaceae > Triticum > Triticum dicoccoides. The sequence goes on from NC_041380.1 coordinate 99,179,211, forward strand.
CAAAGACTCAAATCATAAAAGACGCTCCAAGCAAAACACATATCATGTGGCGAATAAAAATATAGCTCCAAGTAAAGTTACCGATAGAAGTAGACGAAAGAGGGGATGCCTTCTGGGGCATCCCCAAGCTTTGGCTTTTAGGTGTCCTTATATTATCTTGGGGGTGCCATGGTCATCCCCAAGCTTAGGCTCTTGCCACTCCTTGTTCCATAATCCATCAAATCTTTACCCAAAACTTGAAAACTTCACAACACAAAACTTAAAGTAGAAAATCTCGTGAGCTCCGTTAGTGAAAGAAAAAAAAGACCACTTCAAGGTACTGTAATGAACTCATTCTTTATTTATATTGGTGTTATACCTACTGTATTCCAACTTCTCTATGGTTTATAAAGTATTTTACTAGCCATAGATTCATCAAAATAAGCAAACAACACACGAAAAACAGAATCTGTCAAAAACAGAATAGTCTGTAGTAATCTGTAGTTAGAGCAAGATCTGGAATCCCAAAAATTCTAAAATAAATATCTGGACGTGAGGAATTTATATATTAATCATCTTCAAAAAGAATTAACTAAATATCATTTTCTAAATAAAAACGGCAGCAGTTCTCGTGAGCGCTAAAGTTTCTGTGTTTTACAGCAAGTTCAACAAGACTTTCCCCAAGTCTTCCCAACGGTTCTACTTGGCAGGAACACTAATTAAACACAAAAAACACAACCAAAACAGAGTCTAGATAAATTATTTATTACTAAACAGGAGAAAAAAGCAAGGAATAAAAATAAAATTGGGTTGCCTCCCAACAAGCGCTATCGTTTAACGCCCCTAGCTAGGCATAACAAGCAAGAATAGATCTACGTATTGCCATATTTGGTTTTCAACTTTTTAGCGGAATCAAGCTCAAATCCAGGAGGTTCTTTATGTTTCCCTTCATACTCTGAAATTTTTAGATCTAACGAATCCAACTGCTTATTGCAAAGGGTAATCAACATATTCATGCGGTGAATATTTCCACTAATGTTCTTAAGAGGTTCAAGAGATTTCTGCAAGATTTTAGTAACTTCACAAATTTTTTCAAAAACTTGTGTCTCTTCCTGGGTAGGATGAGGCCCCTTTTGTTGAGGTAGTGTTCCCAGTATACCTTCTATAATTTCAAGCACAATATGGGGATCGATTTCAATAAAATTGCCTTTGGCAACGCAATCCAAGAGTTGTCTATGAGACATATTCAATCCAACATAAAAATTGCGAAGCAAAATTCTCAAGTTTATTTCAGAGGTACAATTATGATAAGACTCCATTATTCTCAACTAGTCATCCTTTAAGTTTTCACCTAGTCTTTGTTTAAAGTGAAAGATCTCAAACTCAGGGGTCAACGGAGAAGATAGGGGACTAGCCATAACGACAAGCAAGCAAACTGACACACAAGCAAACAAAAAGCAAACGGGCAAAAAGAGGCAAACAGAGAAAGAGAGGGAGGATAGAGAGAGAGGGCAAATAAAACGGCAAGGGTGAAGTGGGGGAGAGGAAAACAAGAGGCAAATGGCAAATAATGTAATGCGGGAGATAAGGGTATGTGATGGGTACTTGGTATGTTGACTTTTGCGAAGACCTCCCCGGCAACGGCGCCAGAAATCCTTCTTCCTACCTCTTGAGCACTGCGTTGGTTTTCCCCGAAGAGGAAGGGGTGATTCAGCAAAGTAGCATAAGTATTTCCCTCAGTTCTTGAGAACCAAGGTATCAATCCAGTAGGAGGCTACGCGCGAGTCCCTCGTACCTGCACAAAACAAATGAATCCTCGCAACCAACACAAATAGGGGTTGTCAATCCCTACAAGGCCACTTACGAGAGTGAGATCTAATAGATATGACAAAGATAATATTTTTGGTATTTTTGTGATAAAGATGCAAAGTAAAATAAAGGCAAAGTAAATAGCAAAGGAAATAACTAAGTAGTAGGAGATTAATATGATAAAGATAGACCCGGGGGCCATAGGTTTCACTAGTGGCTTCTCTTGAGAGCATAAGTATTCTACGGTGGGTGAACAAATTAGTGTTGAGCAATTGACCAAATTGAGCATAGTTATGAGAATATCTAGGCATGATTATGTATATAGGCATCACGTCCGAGACAAGTAGACCGACTCCTGCCTGCATCTACTACTATTACTCCACTCATCGACTGCTATCCAGCATGCATCTAGATTATTAATTAAAAACAAAGTAACGCCTTAAGCAAGATGACATGATGTAGAGGGATAGACTCATGCAATATGATGAAAATCCCATCTTGTTATCCTCGATGCCAACAATACAATACGTGCCTTGCTGCCCTTACTGTCACCGGGAAAGGACACCACAAGATTGAACCCAAAGCTAAGAACTTCTCCCATTGCAAGAAAGATCAATCTAGTAGGCCAAACCAAACTGATAATTCGAAGAGACTTGCAAAGATAACCAATCATACATAAAAGAATTCAGAGAAGATTCAAATATTGTTCATAGATAGACTTGATCATAAACCCACAATTCATCGGTCTCAACAAACACACCGCAAATAGGAAGATTACATCGAATAGTTCTCCACAAGAGATGGTGATAACCCACAAGTATAGGGGATCGGAACAGCTTTAGAGGGTGGAGTATTCAACCTAAATTTATTGATTCGACACAAGGGGAGCCAAAGAATATTCTCAAGTATTAGCAGCTGAGTTGTCAATTCAACCACACCTGGAAACTTAGTATCTGCAGCAAAGTGTTTAGTAGCAAAGTAATATGATAGTGATGGTAACGGTAACAAAAGAGTAATGAAAGCAAAGTAATGTTTTTGGTGTTTTGTAGTGATTGTAACAATAGCAACAAGAAAGTAAATAAGCGTAAACCAGTATATGGAAAGCTCGTAGGCATTGGATCAATGATGGATAATTATGCCGGATGCGGTTCATCATGTAACAGTCATAACATAGGGTGACACAGAACTAGCTCCAGTTCGTCAATGTAATGTAGGCATGTATTCCGAATATAGTCATACGTGCTTATGGAAAAGAACTTGCATGACATCTTTTGTCCTACCCTCCCGTGGCAGCGGGGTCCTTACGGAAACTAAGGGATATTAAGGCCTCCTTTTAATAGAGAACCGGAACAAAGCATTAGCACATAGTGAATACATGAACTCCTCAAAGTACGGTCATCACCGGTAAGTATCCCGATTATTGTCACTTCGGGGTTAACAGATCATAACACATAATAGGTGACTATAGACTTGCAAGATAGGATCTAGAACTCTCATATATTGATGAAAACATAATAGGTTCAGATCTGAAAGCATGGCACTCGGGCCCTAGTGACAAGCATTAAGCATAGCAAAGTCATAGCAACATCAATCTCAGAACACAGTGGTTACTAGGGATCAAACCCTAACAAAACTAACTCGATTACATGGTGAATCTCATCCAACCCATCACCGTCCAGCAAGCCTACGATGGAATTACTCACGCACGACGGTGAGCATCATGAAATTGGTGATGGAGGATGGTTGATGATGACGACGACGATGAATCCCCCTCTCCGGAGCCCCGAACGGACTCCAGATCGGCCCTCCCGAGAGGTTTTAGGGCTTGGCAGCGGCTCCATATTGTAAAACGCGATGATTTCTTCTCTCTTATTTTTTTCTCCCTGAAAGCAGTTATATAGAGTTGGAGTTGGAGTCGGGGGGTTTCCAGGGGGCCCACAAGGTAGGGGGCGCGCCCTAGGGGGGCGCCCCCACCCTCGTGAGAAGGGTGTGGGCCCCCTGGTCCTCATCTTTGGCGAGGATTTTTTATTATTTATTGTAAGATATCCCGTGGAGTTTCAGATCATTCCGAGAACTTTTGTTTTCTGCACATAAAACAACATCATGGCAATTCTGCTGAAAACAGCGTCAGCCCGGGTTAGTTCCATTCAAATCCTACACGTTAGAGTCCAAAACAAGGGCAAAAGTGTTTGGAAAAGTAGATATGTTGGAGACGTATCAGAGGGGGGGAACATTGTATTGAGATCCAAAAAGAGAGAAGATGCCATCTAGCTACTAACTATGGAACCGTAGGTCTGAGGTAAACTACTCACACTTCATCGGAGGGGCTATGGTGTTGATGTAGAAGCCCTCCGTGATCGATGCCCCCTCCGGTGGAGCTCCGGAACAGGACCCAAGATGGGATCTCGTGGATACAGAAAGTTACGGCGGTGGAATTAGGGTTTTGGCTCCGTATTTGATTGTTTGGGGGTACGTGGATATATATAGGAGGAAGGAGTACGTCGGTGGAGCAACAGGGGGCCCACGAGGGTGGAGGGCGTGCCTGGGGTAGGCAGGCATGCCCCCCTACCTCGTGCCCTCCTCTCTTGTGCCTTGACGTAGGGTCCAAGTCTCCTGAGTCTTATTGGATGAGAAAATCACGTTCCCGAAGGTTTCATTCCGCTTGGACTCCGTTTGATATTCCTTTTCTTCGAAACCCTAAAACAGGCAAAAAAACAGCAATTCTGGATTGGGCCTCCGATTAATAGGTTAGTCCCAAAATAATATAAAAGTGGATAATAAAGCCCAATAATGTCCAAAACAGTAGATGATATAGCATGGAGCAATCAAAAATTATAGATACGTTGGAGACGTATCAAACAGCGGCAACGACAAGGAATACCCAGTTGAGGATAAACCTTTCAAAATATAGTCCAAGCGCCAGCGTCAGCGGCACCGCTCTAAGTCATGCCGCAGTAAAAATAGCAACACCGGCACAAGAGAAGATGACACTCTGGAAGGTGCCGAAGACAATGAAGACCCCGTCGACACAACAAATGAACAAGATGCACGGGAAGATGTGCAGGTTAGCCCTCTTAAACAGGCCACGCACAAAGATTCGAAGGATGATATTTACCTTCCGCTCTCCGAGGATGAGGTGAGCCTCGGCACCGAGGATTTCATCGTGCCTGAGGAACCTCTTGAGTAGGATCGCTGCAAGCGCCAGCTAATAGCCACTGCAAGGAGCCTGAAGAAGAAGCAGCAGCAACTTCAAGCTGACCAGCATCTTCTCAACGATAAATGGACTGATGTCCTAGCACCCGAAGAATACGGCCTCAAGCGCCCAACCAAAAGCTGCACAAAGCGTAAATTGCTACCTCAATTCGACAAGGAGGCGCCGGAATATATACCACCATCATACAATGCGGCTGACCGACCACCGCGTGGTCGGGACAAAACGGCAGCTCATGCCGAACACCAGCCTGCCCCGCCTCGTCACTCAGGCAAAGGTAAATTCACCCACGGCCATACATATGACCTCCGGCAAAACCTGAACAATAAAGCAAGACCTACCAGATCAATCTACGGATCGTGAGGACGCACCTCGACATGTGACAACGGCCACCTATTCGGATGTGACAAACCCAGTCATGCGCAGGCCGAACACCACAAACGGACTCCGTCAGAGCTGCGCCACGATACGGGCAGATACAGAGGCCCCGCACACCCTCATTGCTTCATTGATGAGGTCCTGGACCACGAATTCCCCAAAGGATTCAAGCCCGTGAACATAGAATCATACGATGGGACCACGGACCCCATGGTGTGGATCGAAGACTTCATTCTCCACATCCATATGGCACGCGGAGATGACCTTCACGCCATCAAATACATCCCTCTAAAACTCAAGGGGCCAGATTGACATTGGCTAAACAGTCTGCCTGAAAATTTCATCGGCAGTTGGGAGGACCTGGAAGAGGCTTTCCTCGATAACTTCCAAGGTACATATGTTCGACCTCCGGACGCTGATGACTTAAGCCATATATTCCAGCAGCCCAAAGAGTCCGCCAGGAAATTCTGGACAAGGTTCCTAACTAAAAAGAACCAAATCGTTGATTGTCCGGACGCTGAAGCTCTAGTAGCTTTCAAACTTAGCATCCGCGACGAATGGCTCGCTCGCCACCTTGGCCAAGAAAAGCCAAAATCCATGGCAGCCCTCACGGCACTAATGACCCGCTTTTGTGCAGGCGAGGACAGTTGGTTGGCTCATAGCAAAAACAATGCAAGCGACGCCGGCACCCCTGAAGTTAAAAGTAACATAGACAAGTCTCGATGCAATAGATACAAGCGCCGAAATAGCGGTGACAACATCGAAGACACGGTGGTCAACGCCGGATTCAGTGGCTCTAAGTCCAGTCAGCGGAAGAAGCCGTTCCAAAAGAACAATTCGGGCCCATCCATATTGGACCGCATACTTGATCGTCCATGCCAGATTCACGGCACCCCCGACAAGCCTCCTAATCATACAAATAGAGACTGCTGGGTTTTCAAACAGGCCGGCAAATTAAATGCTGAGAACAGGGAAAAAGGATCGCAAAGCGAGGACGACGACGAAGAGCCACAGCAGCCGAACACAGGGGGACATAAGAAGTTTCCCCCTTAGGTCAAAACAGTGAACATGATATATGCCAACCACATCCCAGGAGAGAGCGCAAGCGTGCGCTTAGGGACATCTACGCGATAGAGCTAGTCACCCCAAAATTCAATCCATGGTCGTCGTGCCCGATCACTTTGGATTGTCGGGACCACCCGACCAGTATCCGTCACGGGGGCTCAGCCGCACTAGTCTTAGACCCAATAATTGATGGGTTTCACCTGACTCGCGTCCTTATGGATGGTGGTAGTAGCCTCAATCTACTCTATTAGGATACATCGTGGAAAATGGGCATTAGCCCATCAAGGATCAAGTCTACAAGGACTATCTTTAAAGGAGTCATACCAGGTGTAGAGGCCCGCTGTACGGGCTCAATCACATTAGAGGTTGTCTCCGGATCTCCGGACAACTTCCGAAGCAAGGAGTTAATCTTCGATATCGTCCCATTCCACAGCAGCTATCATGCACTGCTCGGACAAACTGCGTTTGCTCGATTCAACGCAGTGCCACACTATGCTTATCTCAAGCTCAAGATGCCCGGTCCATGCGGCGTCATAATAGTCAATGGCAATACGGAACACTCTCTCCATACAGAAGAGCACACAACTACCCCAGCAGTAGAAGTACAAAGCGGCCTTCTCAAGCAAAACCTTCATTCGGCTGCCGAGCCTGCGGACACCCTTAAGAGGGTCCGAACTACTTTGCAGCAGGAGAGCTCGGCTCGTCAGGAGCTCGACTAGAAATCCGGCCTCCGTCTCAGTCCCGATCAAGTGGTGGCATTCGTGCCGCACGTACATAACTACGCACTTAAAATTCCATGGGCATTGATGGAGGCACAGATAACCTATGACCCATGGCACGGCTCAACCGACACCGGATACACACATACTTTCACTTTTACTAGTTTTCCTTTCAGGTCTCA
>NC_041380.1:99187126-99208982 GCF_002162155.2 Triticum dicoccoides
GGGGTCTGGTCATTGGTCCTCTTGTAGGAGAAATACACCAAGACAGCGAGAAACACAGACATATGGGGAACTTTTTAGGTGATTCCGTTAATGATAAGTCTACCTGTTTTCCAGGACCCATATGCAGCTCTCCCCTGGTTTCGGCATGTTAAATAGCCTATTGCTTATTGCACTATCTGTATCAATGCGCCTTGGCGTACTAATTACATTACAATGAAAACAGTTTGTTGCTGGAGCTTTAGGACCCCATCTTTTTACCTTTATGTCTTTTCTGTTTTCTTTATCTCTTTTCTTTTTCAGATTCCCTGTGGATAACCCCATCAGGTAGCACCCGTACACTTTGGTACGTTTGACGTTTGCCCAGGGCTTCATAGCACCTTACACTACGACAACAAAAGTCCGAACACTTCCTATAAGTATAGTTCGGCACCCCGAATTTAGCATTATATGCATTGGCCCCGAATCATGTCTTTGGTCAATAGTTGGGTTGCCCGGCTCCTGTGCTTGCTACCCTACGTTCCACTACATCGGCTAGGGTAGTAAAGGGAGAACCACTGCTATTGTGTCCTGGTCTAAACCGGATGAGCACCTCAGTAGAGAAAGCCGAAAACTGACTGCCATGATGCGGTGAGAGCTGGTCAGCTGTTTGGAGGTCTCAAATCATTGGAGATTTTTCCGCATTTCACGAAGGATCGGTACTTCCCGATCAGACGCTGACAACACTCTGGTTCGTATACCAGGGGTTGCGCCTATGTTTTATTATAAAACTCCTATGGCTAAGTGAGGGCGTTCAGGCCATATAGTCTGGTTGCTTGGTTTGTTGTGCTAAACAACTCCTTCAAGGACCATATAATTCGATCAAGATTATTTATATTTCATCCTGAACACCTCCGTACTACCTACGCGAGGGCTGAAGCCGACAACTGGTTAACCCTCAGATTTCATCCAACACGGCCGCACAGGAGGAAACAATCAAAACATAATAAAAATTATATATTACAAAGCGGATTTGTTGTCATCATACAAGACAAAATATGAGTGTATTCACTCGAAAATAATGTCCTGACCACACTGCGTGGCTACAATACGAGACCCCTTGAGGACATCCGCAAAATAGCGCTCGGGTGTACGGTGCTCCTTGCCCTTCGGCGGCCCCTTGGTCAACTCGATGGCGTCCATTTTCGCCCAACACATCTTGAAGCGACCAAAGGCCATCCAAGCACCTTCAATACAGACCGACCACTTTACGACCTCAAGTCACGGGCAGGCACTAACAAGCCATTTCACAAGCCCTAGTCGGACTATCAGGTCCCTCATGGCCAGCTCGGCTGCCTTGTGCAGCTCGACCAATTGTTTCAACTGGTCGCTGAAGGATACCGGATGTTTTGGTCCAAGATATTGAGACCAGAATAGCTTCTCCATAGAACTCCCTTCCTAGGCTCGATATAATTCAGCAGCATCAGATACGCTACGCGGCAAATCCGTAAACGCCCCTGTGGAGCACCAATTCGGGTAAGCAAAAGGAGCATTCCCTTCATCAACTTGCTTTGCATAATGAAAAACTTACCCTCCGTAATCTTCTTAGCCGCCTGGAGTTCCTGAAGAGCGCTCTGGGCTTCGGCTCGAGCCTCTTGTGTGCTCTGGCGAGCCTTGGCAAGTTCGAACGCCTGCGTCTTAGAATCACGCTCCAGTGACTCGTACTTCTTAACGGCATCCTGAAGCTCTTGCTGCACCTCGCTGATCCAGGCCTCATGCTTTTCGCATGCAGCGCGTTCCTTGGCCGCTTTGTCCTCGGCCTCGGCTAATGCCTTCTTGAGGGCCACCACCTCGGTCGTGGCCCCTAGCATAGTCCATGACACTTTAGTCAGCACGAAGTATTCATCCTTCCTAACATACATGCACAGGTTACTGCATACCTTTGCTGTCCTCCAGCTGCATCTTCACAAGACTGAGCTCTTCCTCGGCCCGCTCCAGGCCCCGCTTCAGTTTGGAGACCTCCGTAGTATGAGCGGCAGCAGCCAGCAGCGACACCTGCTTATTAACATAGACATCATATGTTAGACTCCTGCGAAACTTGTTTTGATCCTTTGTTCGACTTTTCTTTTTGAACATCGAACAGAGCATCAGGGGCTACTATCTATGTTTTGATATTCTTTCTACAATTATTATTACCTCAAAGCCTGTTAAAAGGCTAGTGCAGGCTTCGGTCAGTCCACTTTTGGCAGACTGAACCTTTTTGATCACCGTACCCATGAGGGCACGATGCTCATCTACAATGGAAGTGTCTCGCAGCGCTTCCAGTACATCCGGTGCCTTTGGTCGGACAGACGTCACCAGTGTAACAGGCACACCCGCTCCTTTCGGGGAAGGCCGTTCGCTAGACTCCGGAGCCGTACAGGTCTCCGGAATCATATCTGGCTGAGGGCCGAATGGGACTCGGCCCCCACCATTAGTCTCCATGGGGGTTTCTTCCCCATGTGTCCGACATCCGTGGAGTCACCCTTGGACGCCACCCTAACGATCTCTGGAGCCTCCCCTTTGTTGGGGAAGGCCCTTTGGGACACCACCTCATCATCACTCTTGGGTGAGGCAGAGTGAGCAGGTGGCAGCGACATGCTAGCCATCTCCTTTGAGTCTAGCGAGCCCTTTGTCGAGGACTGCGGAGAACCATCGCGGGCCGGACTGCAATAGCATAAATTAAACATATTAATATTGCAAAGGGGAAGGGCCGGACATTTGGATGAGCATAAGGTCTTGGGTACTTACGAAGCGGCCCGGAAGGCATCCCACGTTTCTTCAGCAAGTATGGGTATGTTTTCAGTTTCGTTTCGTTCATGTGATATGTGCAAATCTTGGAGCGTCTTTTGCATTTAGTTTTCACTTTTCTTTGATGCACCATGCTGGTATGAGATAGTCCATGGTTGATTTGTAGAATGCTCTTTGCACTTCACTTATATCTTTTGTGTATGGCTTTATAGAATGCTTGATGTGCATCACATATATCATTTGAAGTTTGGATTGCCTGTTTCCCTACACATATAAAACCACCATTTGTAGAATGCTCTTTTGCTTCACTTATATTTGTTAGAGCGTGGGCATATCTTTTGTAGAAAGAATTAAACTCTCTTGCTTTACTTATATCTATTTATAGAGTTGACAAGAATTTGTCATTCACATGGTTAGTCATTAAATCCTACATAAAACTTGTAGATAACTGAATATGATATGTTTGATTCCTTGCAATAGTTTTGTGATATAAAGATGGTGATATTAGAGTCATGCTAGTGGGTAGTTGTGGATTGTAGAAATACGTGTGTTGAAGTTTGTGATTCCCGTAGCATGCACGTATGGTTAACCGTTATGTAACGAAGTTGGAGCACGAGGTATTTATTGATTGTCTTCCTTATGAGTGGCGGTCGGGGATGAGCGATGGTCTTTTCCTACCAATCTATCCCCCTAGGAGCATGCACGTAGTACTTTGTTTCGATGACTAATAGATTTTTGCAATAAGTATGTGAGTTCTTTATGACTAATGTTGAGTCCATGGATTATACACACTCTCACCCTTCCATCATTGCTAGTCTCTTCGGTACCGTGCATTGCCCTTTCTCACCTTGAGAGTCGGTGCAAACTTCGCCGGTGCATCCAAACCCCGTGATATGATACGCTCTATCACATAAGCCTCCTTATATCTTCCTCAAAACAACCACCATACCTACCAATCATGGCATTTCCATAGCCATTCCGAGATATATTGCCATGTAACTTCCATCATCATCATATACATGACTTGATCATTTATTGTCATATTGCTTTGCATGATCGTAAGATAGCTAGCATGATGTTTTCATGGCTTGTCCGTTTTTTGATTTCATTGCCACGCTAGATCATTGCACATCTCGGTACACCGCCGGAGGCATTCATATAGAGTCATATCTTGGTTCTAGTATCGAGTTGTAATATTGAGTTGTAAGTAAATAAAAGTGTGATGATCATCATTATTAGAACATTGTCCCATGTGAGGTTATCAAAATAAAAGTGGCCAGAGAAGCCCAAAAGAGAGAGAGAGAGAGGCCAAAGAAGCCTACAAAAAGAAAAAAATAAAAAAAATGAGAGAACAGAGAGAAGGGATAACGTTACTATCCTTTTACCACACTTGTGCTTCAGAGTAGCACCATGTTTTTCATATAGAGAGTCTCTTGAGTTATCGCTTTCATATACTAGTGGGAATTTTCATTATAGAACTTCGCTTGTATATTCCAACGATGGGATTCCTCAGGTGCCCTAGGTCTTCGTGAGCAAGCAAGTTGGATGCACACCCACTTAGTTTTAGTTTGAGCTTTCATACACTTATATCTCTAGTACATTTGTTGCATGGCAATCCCTACTCCTTGCATTGACATCAATTGATGGGCATCTCCATAGCCCGTTGATTAGCCGCGTCAATGTGGGACTTTCTCCCTTTTTGTCTTCTCCACAAAACCTCCATCACCATATTCTATTCCACCTACAATTCTATATCCATGGCTCACACTCATGTATTTCATGAAAGTTGAAAAGTTTTGAGAACATCAAAAGTATGAAACAATTGCTTGGCTTGTCATCGTGGCTGTGCATGATTTGAATATTTTGTGTGATGAAGATGGAGCATAGCCAGACCATATGATTTTGTAGGGATAACTTTCTTTGGTCATGTTATTTTGAAAAGACATGATTGCTTTATTAGTATGCTTGAAGTATTATTGTCTTAATGTCAAATGATAGACTATTGCTTTGAATCACTCGTGTCTTAATATTCATGCCATGATTAGATTACATGATCAAGATTATGCTAGGTAGCATTCCACATAAAAAAATATCTTTTTTATCATTTACCTACTCGAGGATGAGCAGGAATTAAGATTGGGGATGCTGATACGTCTCCGTCGTATCTATAATTTTTGATTGTTCCATGCAAATATTCTACAACTTTTACATACTTTTGGCAACTTTTTATACTATTTTTGGGACTAACATATTGATCCAGTGCCCAGTGCGAGTTCCTGTTTGTTGCATGTTTTTTGTTTCACAGAAAATCCATATAAAAACTTACGGAGATTTTTTTGGAATATATGTGAATTTTGGGAAGTGGAATCAACGTGAGACGATGCCCGAGGGGCCCATGAGGGTGAGGGGTGCACCCCCAGGGGGTAGGGAGCGCCTTGGGCCCTCGTGGCCACTCCGTAAGGAGGTTGGTGCCCTTCCTTCGCCACAAGAAAGCCAATATCTGGATAAAAATCATGTGAAAATTTCAGCCCAATCGGAGTTAGGGATCTCCGAGAATTTAAGAAATGGTGAAAGGGCAGAATCGGGGAGTGCAGAAACAGAAGGAAACAGAGAGAGAGATCCAATCTCGGAGGGGCCCTCGCCCCTCCGCCGCCATGGAGGCCATGGACCAGAGGGGAAACCCTTCTCCCATCTAGGGGGATGGTCAAGGAAGAAGAATAAGAAGAAGAAGGGGGCTCTCTCCCTCTCTCTCTCTCTCTCGGTGGCGCCGGAACACCGCCGGGGCCATCATCGCGACAATTATCTACACCAACAACTTCACCGTCGTCATCACCAACTCTCCCCCCTCTATGTAGCGGTGTAACCCCTCTTTTACCCTCTGTAATCTCTACTTAAACATGGTGCTCAACGCTATATATTATTTCCCAATGATGTATGGCTGTCCTATGATGTTTGAATAGATCCGTTTTGTCCTATGGGTTAATTGATGAGCGTGATTGGTTTGAGTTGCATGTTTTAATATTGGTGTTGTCCTATGATGCTCTCCGTGTCGCGCAAGAGTGAGGGATCCCCGCTGCAGAGTTTGCAATATGTTCATGATTTGCTTATGGTTGGTGGCGTGAGTGACAGAAGCATAGACCCGAGTAAGTAGGTTGTTTGCGTATGGGAGTAAAGAGGACTTGATGCCTTATAATGCTATGGTTGGGTTTTACCTTAATGATCTTTCGTAGTTGCGGATGCTTGCTAGAGTTCCAATCATAAGTGCATATGATCCAAGAAGAGAAAGTATGTTAGCTTATGCCTCTCCCTCAAATAAAATTGCAATAATGATTATCGGTCTAGTTATCGATTGTCTAGGGACAAATAACTTTCTCATGACAAAAAGCTCTCTACTGAAACTAATTTAGTTGTGTCTTTATCTAAACAGCCCCTAGCTTTTATTTACATGCTCTTTATTATCTTGCAAACCTAGCCTACAAAACCTACAAAGTAATTCTAGTTTCATACTTGTTCTAGGTAATGCGAACGTTAAGCGTGCGTAGAGATTTATCGGTGGTCGATAGAACTTGAGGGAATATTTGTTCTAGCTTTAACTCCTCGTTGGGTTCGACACTCTTACTTATCGAAAGAGGCTACAGTTGATCCCCTATACTTGTGGGTTATCAAGAGACGAATATGATGTCACAGTGAGAGATTCCCTTGAGTGTGTATATGCAAGGGGGGAGGGGATAGAGGCACGAGGAGAATTTTTTGTGTGGTGTCTGTGTTGGTATGTGTGGGTGTGAGAAGATAACGAGACCTGGGGGCAGAGGGTGAGTCACCGCATGAGGTCCGGTGGGTTGAGGTGAGGCCCTTGGTTCAGTTCCGTCCTGCGCCACATTGGTCGGCCCGTGACGCATTTAGGGAGACCCATGGATGACTAGTCATACTAGACAAAGATAGCAGAATTGTGAAGGACTCTGCGTGTTCACTGACAAAGCCGTCTTGGATCTGTAACCATAGGTTCTCGGACTAAGGTAACCCCTTATCTCTGATATTACTATTCATCCAACCTAACTTTAAGGGGCATCCTTCAGAATGCTCTGCTAGAATCATACTCGTCGATTAGGAAGAGAGGTGTGAGACAATGCGTGAGATACAGGCCTAAAGATAATGTGCGTACAGGAGACACATAGGCAGGTCTATGTATATAGAAAGGGTTGATGGGGATTGTGCGTGTGTATGCTTGTGAGAGGAAGAGTTCTTATGGTAAAGGTTACTGAAAACAGTCGTAAATGGTTACAAGAGGGAGGGTGGGTTATATCGAGAGCATGTCTGCGAGAAAGACACCTCGAGAGAGAGAGTGTGAGCATGTGTGAGAGACCACCGATGGAGAGTGAAACTACACGTAAAAGACTGATGTACACATTGATTAAAGATATAAATTGTATCCAAATATTAGAATGGGATCATGATATTTGGAATTCGCGTAAGGAATGATCATTGATCCATCAGACGTCTAGATTCTATCGAATTTGAGCATTTCTATCTTATTATTCGACATAATTGATCCACATAGTTAGTATTTTGAACTCCAGACAATGCATCGCTTTAGCAATCGAATATAAACGTGAGTATAGTTCATGTTGTGTGCAAATCACATTATACATACGAAACTTACACAATGAACATTATAAATAGCTAGCTATGAACTAGCATACATTTGAATTCAACTTAAGCTGGTTTAAAAAAATTGAATTCAACATGAAGTCCATTCAATTATTTGAATTCGATATCATGGCATTTGTAAATCATACCTAAATTATGGGGGCACCAATCTTTGCTCCGGTTTTGTACATAATAGCATATATAGCCGTGTACAAAATAGATTCAAATTTAGCTCCTCCATTCCAAAATAATCGTATTTATAGGATTTTCAAGTGTCAAAATTTCAAAAAGAAGTGGATAATTTAATGAGGTTTTCAAACATATAAGGTCAAATTTAATGTTGTCTATTTAGGTCAATCCTCAAAGTTCAAGAGTACTCTAAACATGAATGCTTCTGTTTCAAAATTTTGAATGAAATTCCAAAAGAGCCTCTACTCGCTCGAAACCGCGTGAGGCCAATGTTTGGTAATAGAAGGAAATTACTTTTCTAACTCCGACCCGTGAAACCTACCAGCCCGATATCCAAATATCTAAACCGGTGTAGGTTTGTAGCTTCATCTAGATGCCACGCAACCGCCTCCGAAAAACATTCATACACAATGGCCACCTAAGCACACACGCGCGCGGCCGAAATCGCTCCCGCCCACTATTTGGGACATCTGGGATTACCATTCTACCCCCGACCTGCAGTAGGTCCGAAATTTAAGAGGGCCGCAAAGTTTGTAATTTCCCCAAATTTCAAACAAGCGCGTCCCATCTGTTCAAAAAAGCCAAAAAACAAGCGCATCCCAGACCGAAACATGGTTCTCCTGTAGCTCCCCCCCGTCCGATTCCCCATTCGTACTCCGTGCACGCCAAAATTACCTCTCCACTAGCCGTGAAACCCCGGCATCCTCCGTCTGCCACCCCATCCCACCCATCAACCGCCGCCCTCCTCCATCACGCCGGAGCCAATACCCCGACGTTGTTGTCCACCGCAACCTCAATGGCAACACCCTCCAAGGCTAGTAGTTGAAGCCGAGGCCGAGCCATCCGTACCCGAGCCAGTTCAACCACGCGTCCTACGCCTCACCGCCGCAGCTCCAACGTTGCCACCATCCAGCGCACACGAGTTGTTCCTGCTACGCCGTCCTTCGCCGCCTCGGATCTGCTTCCCCTCCGCCGACATACGGCCACAACAACACAGTCAACAATTTGTCCATGGGTTCGTCCAAGCCTGCACCCTCTTCCAAAACATCGGTTTCCCTAGCAAAAAGAAGAAGATCAGTGCGACATATGGAGGCGACCACATTGGCAACCGGAAATGGTACTCCTCTTCCCTTATTCGTGAAATCTTACGTGTCTGCTTGCACGGTATTCATCCCACAGAAGACACTAGTTGACCGCTTCTTCTTGATACTAGATGTTCCTAGTAACTCGCGATGCACAAGGTTTCTCCTCATATACTATTTCACCTTAGGTAGAGGTCCGTCGCCCCCTGGATTTCAATTCCTGGTCAGTTGATTCCCAATTAACGGAAGCATTCCCCAGTGTAACAGGCGCTAGTCGACCTATTACGCCGGGGAAGCAGCGCCTCGGTGTTTATCTTAGGGGCGTGTGGGGCCTAGAGCTGCTGGCGCCCGATCTGGAGGTCGGCTAAGATTAAATGGGATGGCCTAAGGGCGCTGCCAAGCACGGCGGTGGTTTGAGGTCCAGGGGAGGATGGGGTGGCGGAGGCAGGGGTCTGGGCCGGTGGTCACTGGCGGTTCGAGAAAGATCGTCAACAGTGACTAGCGGGAGGTATACGAAGGCCATTTTCCCGTTCCTTATAGATCGAATGGTTCATAAAAAATTCAACTGACCTATTTATTTTTAGTCGGCTTTATCTTGATAGGACCACATGTGGTGGTGTGCTGGAGGAGTACCTGCATTTCCTGTGCTCATATATTACAAAATCATACAGAGTAGAATCTAATTTTGTTTGCCATGCAATGTTGTGGAGCTATCATATGTCTCCTGTCACTTACTTTTCGGCCATCTGCTATCTGCTACTTTTACCGTGCACTAGTTCTGCACAAACTTAACCCATACTCTCACTATTGTGTTTTTATACAAGGTATTTCAGACTCTACTGCTATGAGAGAAGCAAAAAAGAAAAGAGAGAAGTCACTCCAGCGTTGTACGCGGATAGGCCAGACACGTTTCAACCTTATAATAGGTGCAGTGTCAACAGATGGAGACGGTAAATGTAGCTCTAGAGTTGATGACCTCGGTCGCAATGAACCACCATCCCAGGTGCTTGCTTTAACTTCACGGTGCCATATGTGGTTGCATGTTGCATATGGTGTCTAGCTTGTATTCTAAAGGCCGAAGTCGGTCTTTATTAAGATAAGGAAAGATAGTTTTTACATGAACCACCATCTCGTGAGCACCAGAAGACAAATAACTAGTCAGGGCACTGGCCGAGCAAGTGACAAGCCCAGCATAGACATGCATCACCTGGAAGCCAACTAAAAAGCCACGATGGTGGCGAAGCAGCCCGCCTCCCACCAGGCTCTCAGGTCCTAGATGATCATGCTCACCACTGCAGCCGGATGTCTAGCTTATATTGCTTCCAATCTGGTTAAATTGCATCTGCTTAGCTTACACATTGTACCTTTGAATATGACATGCCTTCCTATTTTTGGTACATACTAGTACATCTGTCTATTAACCATGTTCTTACATCAAACTAATATTCTTGTGTATCCCTCATCAATCACTTATGATGAGGCGGTCAGGCCAGTGGACTATTGTGAGTAAAGATCCTCATTTAAAGAATGCAGCGTCAGCCTCCCGACATGATTCTCAAGAAACAGCAAGGCTAGATGAAGATAGTGAAGGTAGCTCTGTAGTTGATTGCCGCATTTCCCCTACACTAGCATCACAGGTGCTTGCTCTAACTTGGTAGGGTGACATGTGGTTGCATGTTGCATATGGTGTCTAGATTGTAATTCTTCCAATCTGGTTAAATTGCATGTGCTATTCTGCTTAGTTTATACATTATACCTGTTAATGTGACATGCCTTCCTGTTTTTAGTACATAGTACATTTGTCTATTAAGCATGTCCTTACATAAAACTATTGTTTTTTGTATCTTGCATCAATCAATATGACGAGACACCTTTAGTATATGCAGTGTGATATTAGTTGCATCTTTCATATGATTTATAGCATGCACTGCTTCTAATTTGTTGAAATGCCATTTATGATGGGACGCTTTTAACTTGGCAGAGTCATATTGGTTGCATCTTTCATGTGGTGTCTAGCTTGCATTGCTTCTTATTTGTTGAAATGGTTTCTGCTTAGCTGACACAAACAGTTGTGAATATGCCATGCCATCCTATTTTTCATATTATTCCATCCTGGTATCATGTGTTTGCCTTACATCAAAGTAGTGATTGTCAGTATCATGAACGAATGAGTTCTGAAGAGTGAATTTTATTGCTTTTTCTTGTTGTTTTTACTTGACAATTCAAAATCAATAAAGTAGAAGGACGTTAGCAAGGCAGCGGATAAAGGTGCTCCTTCCAAACTAAGGGCCTCTATAGATTCTACTCCTCCACCCCCCAAGATGATTTCCAAGACAACACATGCATAGACACTCAACGTAGCTGTGTTGATGATGACCACGTCTCCCCTAGTGCACCATCATAGGTGCTCCCTCTAACTTGGCACTGTTATATGTGGTTACATGTTATTTATGATGTCTAGCTTGTATTGCTTCCAATTTTGTTGAATTCCATCTGCTTGCTTTACACATTATACTTGTGAATAAGACATGTGTTCCTGTTTCTAGCACATACAATATCTGTCTATCACACCATGTTCTTACATCAAAGTACTACTGTTGTGTAACCTACAACAATCACTTATCATAAGACACGTTTGACTTGGGAATGTGATATATGTTACATCTTGCATTCTTTTCTAGCTTGTACTACTAATTTGTTGAAATGGCACTTATGACGAGACAATTTTAACTTGGTAGAGTGATATTCGTTGCATCTTTCATATGGTGTCTAGCTTGCATTGCTTCTAATTTATTGAAATGCCTTCTCCTTAGTTTACACATCATAAGCTTTGAATGTGCAATGCTGTGAATATGCAATGGCACTAATGACGAGAGACCTTTAACTTGGTAGTGTGATGTTGTTTGCATCTTGCATATGATTTATTTCTTGTACGGCTTCACATTTGTTTAAACGCCATTTATGATCAGACACTGTTAACTTGGTAGAGCGATATTTGTAGCATCTTTCATATGGTGTCTACCTTCCATTGCATTGCTTCTAATTTAGTGAAATGTCTTCTGCTTAGTTTAGTAGTTTACACATCATAGTTCTGGTTATCTCATGCCGTCCTGTTTTTGATACATATTACATCCTCCTATCATGTGGTTGTCTAACATCAAAGTTTAGTTCGTCCGTATCATTCATCAATTTGTTCTGAAGAACTAATTTGTTATTCATTTTTCTTGTTCGGCTTGACTTAACATGGCATAGAGAAACAGGGAGCAACACAGATTGACAAGGAACGGGAAACGGAAGAATCCTGCAGATTCTGCTTGTACTGATGATGCAACTAACGGTCAAAGTCCAGCGGAAAATTGTACAAACAGGGTATCCCGTGCTACACGAGCTGTAGAACAAGCCAAACAGAAACAAATAGCTACCACCAAACAAGCAGAGACAACCCTAGTTGTTGCAACACCTTCCACCATACCACCAGCTGCACGATTTACTCGTTGGTCAACTCATCTAGCAGCATGTTCCATGCTCCCTTGCCACCTGACACTACTTCCAAAGAACTCTTGACACAAGATGAGTTGGCAAGATCAGATGAACTTTGTGAGCTCCAACAAGAAGAAGGTAGTTGCTGGAGTCAAGTTACAGTTGCATGCTTCTTTATATGTGGTCTCACAGTTTGATGTACACTAACACTTCCTATGTTCATTGTTGGACTAGCACCTAGGCGCAAGAGGAAACAAATATCAGGGATAATGCTCGATAGGTTAACTAAATCTAGTGAGGAAGAATGGAGATCCGTTTTGAGGCAGGTTTAAAAAGGCCACGTGATGCTACAAAGTCAGCCAAGTTAGTATCAGAGGTAGCGGTTGCCGTTATGTGTCATGTACGTATCCTCCCAGCATGGATTCAGTACAGGAATGACAAAGACGAAACCCAGTTCAACACCTTCGTCGACCATTTATCTGTAAGTATGGTTATGTATGGAAACTAGTAATAATGTCTTGCTCTATCCCATACTTTCTAGGTTGCTGATAATGAGACTCCCATAATTTTCAATAGATGAGGTTCAAGTTGGATAGCCAAGATGATGCAACCAGACAAGCTTGCACCCATGTTTTCAAGTCTGCTCTGTGACAGTATCTGTATAACTTGAGAAAACTCACTTTGAAGGCAAGGCTAACAGTGAACTTGTGCAAACATCTCCAGTGAAAAATATATCAGATGAAGACTGGAGAGGCCTCGTTAAACACTGGCCTGATCCGAAGTATCAGGTACATTATATATATGTGATTAGATCACATGTTGAAGTCCTATTTGCGCATGTGCCACACAAATCTATCTTCTTGTAGGTGAACTGTTCAAAGAACAAGGCCAACCGTACGAAAGTGAAATTCCAACAGACGATAGGATCTCATAGCTATATTCCAAACTGCGAGGCTCTTGTAATTAGCTGTTGTTTCACTCTTTTCACTCTACCATATTATCAGATCTATATTGACTTGTTCCAAATGCAGAGGAAAGCCCGCAAGGACCAAAAAGTACCTGAACCAAATGTTGTGAAAATCTTCAAGGATTGTCACAGTAGCAAGACGAAGGGCATGACTACACTAGTCAAAGCCGCTGCTGTAAGTACTTAATCCTCATGCCTTTTAACTACTACTTACTCTGACTCATGCCTTGAACTACATGGTTTGTAGCCAATGTCTATTACTCTTTTCAATTTTATACACAATTGTCTTAGCGTATCATTGCACCTTACAAGGTTTAAAAGAGAGGAGTGATGTTCCTTTGATCTTGACCTGTAATCTAGTTCCATGCTGGACTTGCCCACACAATGTTACAATTACTTGTTTGTCTGTTCTCAGTTGTTTTGTGATATGAATGATGTCATACTATGCTTACCGTATTATAAACTTTGTCTCTTTATCCTTAGCTGTTAATACAAGAAGAAATAGAAAATACATTACCCATGGTACATGGTCATATGTTTGGAACCTGGTTTTATTATGTACTTTGCAGTAAAATACAACTAATATTTTACATGGGTTCACCAGAATAAGTTTTGTATATAGACCGAAGCTATTTTGTTTGGTTTTGCTGCCTCCTTAATATCTTCAGTTCTGGTACTACTAATGTAAAAAATCAAGTTTTCAGCAAGCTATGGAAAAAATGGTGGAACCTCCACCTTCTGAAGGTGGCGAGGCAACTATAACCGCAATGTCAGCTCTTAATGCAGTGGGTCAGTACCTGTCCACTAACAGTGCCAAAAGCATGTTCCTGCGTAATACTGGGTTGGTTGTTAAGGCAATCTCGTCCAAACTGCCTCATGATCAAGATATGCAAGCTCAAAACAATGTTATATCTGCGCTCTAGACACAAGTCCATTCCCTAACAGAGACCCTTTGTGAAACAAGGACATACATTGTTCGATGTCGTCAAGATATGCATGGTTTTGAAACCAGACTATCAGACATTTGCTATGTTGTTCAGGAGCCTAGGAGAAATGAAGGCGAAGGTTATGGTGCTCCATCGGACAATACAACATGAAAACATAACAGTCAGGTCAAATGAACTGAGCTTCTAATCTTATGGTGGTGCATTTATCTGCCAGACTGTTAACTTTTATGCCAACCTTCCTTTTGTTTTATAGATGTAATTTGTTTTGTTGCAATACAAAATTTGTTCTTAACATGCAACCACCGGTTGAAGAAAACAGCAAGCCATTTTTGTATAGTGTAGGGTGTTCCCTATATTTGCACTGGTGGCGATCTTTGATGCCCAGTGGATGTAATCTGTTCAATTGCCTTAATAGCCTAGCGTTAGTTTTGGGCTTATTTATTTCCTAGTCTTCTTTTCCCTGGTTTACTAGTGGCCGCAACAACCATGGGCCATATACGGACCATCGTAACCTTGACCCTGCTACGGGCCGTAGGATCCATGGGCCTCCTACGAGTCGTTGATAAATGGGCCTCCAACGGGACCGTAGAATCAGTGGGCCTCGCGCCGTCGGATAAATGGGTCAACATGGGCTGTAGACGGGCATAATTGGTATTGTCCTAGCATGGTAACGGGCCGTTAACAGGCCATAGGACAACAAAGGCTTAATTTTGTCACATGCATAACATGTCGTTAATGGGCCAGAATATAGGACGGGCTGGAAATGGTGCAACGGGTTAACAGGCCAAAAACGGGCCGACTCTTGCCACGGGCCGAATTTGTCCCATTAGGGGAACATGCCAGTAACGGGCCGGAAGTAATCGAGGGCCGGAAAGGAGCCCAAGAATGTATGGGCCATCAGTAGGGCGAAAGCTAACACGGGCTGGAAACGGCCCATGTGAATCATGGGCCATTAATGGGTACAAAGAATCTACTGTTCACTATGGGCTAGAGTCACCGTGAGCCTCTAAAGAGCCTAAAGATACGAAGGCCTCATATGGGCTGAAAGACGTCATGGGCCATACATGGGACGAAAGTGAAACAGGATGATGTTATATTTGACGGCCCACATGACGTTGTTGGGCTGATTTCGGGTAGGCCCTAACGGGCCGTGAGTTACCGGGCCGTAAAATGGGCTATTTGCAAAGAGACCATTAACAGGCTTTTCATGGGCCAGCCCACTAACTTTTGACCAAGTAAAACAGGCTGGCTTTGGTAAGCTAAATGGACCAGTGGTGGGTCGTCGCACGTGTCGACAAATCATAGGCGCCTATCTGATCCACTGACGAGCTGACACGTGTTTCCTCCGGCCAATCAGAATTTTACACGTGGAAATTTCCCATTGGTCCGGGCTGTTAACAGGTTATCAGATCCAAAACCAGACCCGATAGCTTAACGACGACCCATTACAGTGGATGCCACATGTCGCTCAGCCTTGATGAAAGCACTTCTCTGACGCGTGATTTATCGTCATGGAAGTGGACACTTCCGTGATGATAATTTTCGTAATGTCATGGAACACTTCTACGACAGCACAGGTATGGCTATCTTGATTCTGTCATAAAATTGTCATGGATGTACATGCATGACAGAAAACGTGACCTACTGTGACAAACATGTATCATCACGGAAGTGTCTTTTTTTGTAGTGGGTACTCCTGCGGTATCAGTGAGTTGCATGATCTCATGGTCATAGGAACATATACTTGACATGCAGAAAATGATAGCAATAAACTTGACATGATCATATGCTACGTTTATAGTTTGGGTCTTGTCCATCACATCATTCTCCTAATGATGTGATCCCATTATCAAATGACAACTCATGTCCATGGCTAGGGAACCATAGCCATCTTTGATTAACGAGCTAGTCCGGTAGAGGCTTACTAGGGACAAGTTGTTGTCTATGTATTCACACATGTATCTGAGTTTCCAATCAATACAATTCTAGCATGGATAATAAATGATTATCATGAACAAGGAAATATGATAATAACCAATTTATTATTGCCTCTAGGGCATATTTCCAACACGTCGAGCATGCCCGCATCACGCGCCTTCTCGGTCGACGGCCAGCTCTACACGTGGGATGACATGCGTGCCTCACCGTCACTGCTGACACTGAGGCAAAGGTTGCGCCCGCGCATTGCCATCACCGAGAGGAGCATCGGTCGCCAAGATGGTCATCCACATCGCTGTTGTCGTCGTCCTCGCACCGGCAGATCGTCTCTCCAGTGCCGCCTTCGAGGAGCTTTCACCTACTCGACGTGACGGCCGACGCGGACTCCTCCTCGGGTGAGCGCTTCCCCTGCAACACCATCCTCCTCATCTGCATATGACGCTCGATCTGCACCGTTATGGTGGCGTCGACGTGAGTCACTAGCGACGGTGGCAAGGAGTAGCGCACAGATGCCAAGGGCCCCATCACAAAAATTGACTGGCACGTCTAGCCGAGGTGAGAACCCCCTTCCCAAATCATCCTCTTTCCCATGCCATCTTGTAGGGCTCACCCCTTCATGTTGCTCAGCTACTAACCCAACTGCCTTCTTGGTGCCGATTGCCAGCCGACTGCAGTGTGCTACCGGTGGTGATATCCAGGAGGAGGAGCCGGACAAGGAGACAAAGTAGGGATGAAGAGAGGTTGAAGGAGTATGAGAGCCCCACCACTGTTGGTGGAGGCCGGCTGGGTTGGCTTCCTCCTTCAATTTTGCTTCCAAAGTTGCATGACGTGTGTTGATTATTATTTGATCATGCTTGCTTTGTAGGAAATGAATTTGATAGTCACTATGATTCTTATAGGCCCAATAATTTAATCCCTAGAATTTCTCTTCTTTATGCAGATTCATTTGTGTATGTTCCTATAAGATGCCACCAACAATGAGATCTGGGAGAGAGAGGAGGAGACAGAGAGGGAGATGGGGTAGGAAGAAGAGAGGGTGAAAGTATCTGCTTGGGACTTCCATGGCTAGGCCTGTTATTGCTAAGGTGAAATTGCTAAAGTAGTTGTATTTTCTGATTTGTGCACACATTAGACATTACTTATGCAACGTAATTGTCTTACAAGTAAATTTGAAATGAATCTTTTGTTGATCATCAGTTGGATCAGTTGGCACTGTTGGACACTTCTGCATTTGTACTACCCCCGGCTGGTCCAAGTAGAGGAGATAAGGTGCATATCTCTTTTGTCGCTGCTGATATATATGATTAATTAATGCCCACAATTTTTTACTGAATTAATCATGAGATATTATGTCTGACAAAATGCTCATGAGAGGATAAGATGCATAGGTCACATAGAACAATCTGTAATAAAGAGCAAGGTTTCCTTATGGTGTTGAGTGTTGTGTGGTATGTTTAGATTGTTACCAGCTTCTGTCGGATTTTGGGTTCCGCAGACCCTTTAGAGGTTCTAACTCTGGGCACTCCAAAAAAATACACTTCCGTGATGATACGTGTTTGTCACAGTAGGTCACATTTTCCATCATGCATGTACATCCATGATGAATTTATGACAAAATCTAGATAGTCATACATGTGTTGTCATAGAAGTGTTCCATGACATTACGAAAATTATCATCACAGAAGTGTTCACTTCCATGACGATAAATGTCGTGTCATGGAAGTGCTTTCGTCAAGGGTGACTGACACGTGGCATCCACTGTAATGGGTCGCCGTTAAGCTATTGGGTCCGGTTTTGGATTCAATAACCCGCTAACAGCCACGACCAATGCTGATTTTCCACGTGTAAAATTCTTGTTGGCCGACGGAACCACATGTCAGCTCCGCATTGGCACAGGTGTCACTCATCCAATGGGCGAGATGCGCCTATGATATGTTGAAACGTGGACCGGCCCAAAAGTGGCCCATAAAGATTAAATGGGCTGGCCCAACTAAAGACCCACAAGATTTTGTAGACCATAATGGGTCGGCCAAGATAAAGGCCCACGAGATTTCGCCGACCATAATGGGTCGGGCCTGCTAAAGGCCCCAAATTTTGAGGACACTAGTGGGCCGGCCCGTTAACAGGCTGCCATGTTTTGGGCTAAATGCCGACACATATTTGATTTGGTCCATTAACAGCATGCCGTGTTCTGGGCCTAATATAGGCCCATATGAGATCCAGCCCATTAAAAGCCTACCACGTTCTGGGCCAAATTACGACCCAGATCAGATTCGGCCCTTTAAGAGTCTTCGTGCTAAATTATGGCCCATATCAGATTCGGCCCGTCAACTGGACACTATGCTTTAGGGCCCACTTGCTAAAGGCACATTTAGTAATTCGGCCTGATATTAGCCTCGGCCTGTTAAAGGCCCGTTTAACATTTCGGCCCTATATTTATTTCAGCCTGTTAAAAGCCTGTCATATAGTTGGGCCTAACTACGGCCCGGTTTGCATCCAGCCTGCTCACAGCCAATAATATGTTTGGGCCAAAAAAGGACCGAGACAATTTTGGCATGTTAACAGGCCCGTGATGTGATTGGCACAATCATGGGCCGGGGTCTATTTCGGCCTGCTGCCGGCCCGTGAGCTATTCGACACGTTTCAGGCCCAACCTACTTTTCAGCCTCCCAAAAGCCCATTGAGTTTTCTTGCGAAAATAGGGCCGGCGGTTTACTTGGCCTATTAAAGGCTCGAATCTACTAGTGCACTATTTTACATTTAGGCCTGTTAACAGACCAAGATGACTGGGCCCATGATGCGGATCATACATAGTGATTTGCATGACGGCCCGATTATGTAGCGTAATTTTACGGTTTGGCTGGTTTACTACGAAGACAGGATATATATACAGTAAAATAACTACAGCATCATGAATAAGAAAAAACCTAGACTATCCAATAAAGAAATTATGGCATATTACATCCACTAGGCATCAAATTTTGCCACTGTGATAATAAAGCACAAGCAGACAGCAAATTACATACACTGGGCATCAAAGATCGCCACCAGTGCAAATAAACACGCCGACAAAATAATATACAAAGCTGACAACACTTCAATAGAGTTCAAGAAAGGTTAGCCCTGCTCAGGAGCTGCAGCGCAAGCTGATGAGACTGCGCTTGTTTGACACTTATATCCTCCTCACTCCGAAAGATAGACAAGCAGACAGATGACAGGTTTTGCACATATAAGTATCAGTGCTGACAATTCATCACATTTCTTACTGACGAATAAAGTGACACAGTTTAAAATAGCATTAACACAATATGGTATTGTTCAAGTTAAGACATGGCAGGAAATGACATTGTGAAGAAGTTGGCAGCTTCACGACACCAGTAGATTACAGATCAAGAACTCATAAGTATCAATGGTTAGTGTGTTGTCAATTTATCCAATTTCAGATTGGCAAATAAAGAGACAGTTTAAATAATAGTAGAATGATATGACATTGTTCATAGTTAAGACATTACAAAATATGACATTGTGCTGTAGTGGGTAGGTTCACCACACCACTGGATTACGGATCAAGAACAGAAGCATACATGTAGTGCAAAAGAAGATCACTTGCTCGATATAGTTTAATTTACATGGTATGAAGAAGGAACTTGGTTGTACAACTAAAAACTTAAATTGAGAAGGACAAACTTTTGTTTATGAACTACATAATAAACTTTCAACATGCAATTTGATGCAAACACCAAAAATAAACAATGGTTGTAGTCATTGTCGGTGCCAAAACCTGCAGATCTCGGGTATGGGGTCCCGAACTGTGTCTAAGGATCAAGGGTAACAGGAGGCAGGGGACACGATGTTTACCCAGGTTTGGGCCCTCTTAATGGAGGTAATACCCTACTTCTTGCTTGATTGACTTTGATGAGTATAGGGGTTACAAGAGTTGATCTACCACGAGATCGTAATGGCTAAACCTTAGATGTCTAGCATATATGATTATGATCGCCCCTATGGACTAAACCCTCCGGTTTATATAGACATTGGAGGGGGTTAGGGTTGTACAGAGTCGGTTTACAGAGAAAGGAATCTTCATATCCACATGCTAAGATTGCCTTCCACGCAAAGGAGAGTCCCATCCGGACACGGGGAAATCCTTCCGTCTTGTATCTCCACAACCCATTAGTCCGGCCCATATCACATAGCCCGGACGCCCGAGGACCCCATAATCCTAGACTCCCTCATTAGCCCTTGAACCAGTCTTCATTGACGATGTGTCCGGCGCGCAGATTGTCTTCGGCATTGCAAGGCGGGTTCCTCCTCCGAACACTTCAAAGTAGTTGACCACTAGCACTATATCCGGCTCTGTACAATAGTCACAATCCTTAAACATAAAGGTAAAATATATATAAGTTCAGTCTTTTGATGATTTTATGGAGGAGACGTTACATTTGTCCGTTTTATTATTTTGAATTATTTTTCGGCCTCCCGTTTCGCGCTTCGAGATGCAGCCTCCGGCGACACGTCTTGTCAAAGTAGAGATTGTGCCCCCCTTATTACGGGATTCTCATGAATACGGGTTTTTGTTAACCTCACCGTGTGTTTCGCATGACCCCTTGGAAATAGCCGAATTTTAAGGCTCGAGGGGGGCGGGACGCTTGATATTCGCAGTCCATATAAGTGGATAGAACCCATCTGCTCCACCCCACACCTCATTCTCTCTGCCTCTCCGTCCTCGAGCTCCAGCGCCCAAACTCCAAGCTTTTCTCTCCTTGATAACTCCTCCGATCATGGCCTGCCCTCAAGGCAAGTGGGTGTCTGTAACACCCACGATGCGACTATATCTCCCACGTGTCGAGGCACGACTTAGAGGCATAACCGCATGGTGGTTTAGTCGCAAGTGGGGTAATCTTCACACAATCCCATGTATTGAATAAGAAAGGGATAAAGAGTTGGCTTACAATCGCCACTTCACACAATACATAAATAATTCATACATCATCCAAATACACTCAAAGGTGCGTCTACGAAACCAAAATAAAGGAAGACAACCCCAAATGCTAGATCCCCGATCGTCCCAACTGGGCTCCACTACTGATCAACCGGAAAAGACACAAAACAACGATCACGATCTTCATCGAGCTCCCGCTTGAGCTCGGTTGTGTCACCTGCACTGGTATCATCGACACATGTGACTGTTTGGAAGTATCCATGAGTCACGAGGACTCAGTAACCTGACACCCATGAGATCAAGACTATTTAAGCTTATGGATAGGATAGGGTAATGAGGTGGAGCGGCATCAAGCACTAAGCAAATATGGTGGCTAACATACGAAATAAGAGCGAGAAGAGAAGCAATGCAACGGTCGAGAAGCTAGAAGTGATCAAGAAGTGATCCTGAAACTACTTACGTTCAAGCATAACACAAGACCATGTTCACTTCTCGGACTCCGCCGAAAAGAGACCATCATGGCTACACACGCGGTTGATGCATTTTAATTAAGTCAAGTGTTAAGTTCTCTACAACCAGACAGTAACAAATTCCCATCTGCCACATAACCACGGGCACGGCTTTTGAAAGTCTATACCCTGCAGGAGTGTCCCAACTTAGCACATCACAAGCTCTCACGGTCAACGAAGGATAGTCCTTCTCCCGGAAAGACCCGATCAGTCTCGGAATCGCGGTTACAAGACATTTCGACAATGGTAAAACAAGACCAGCAAGACCGCTCGAATGTGCTGACAAATCCCGACAGGAGCTGCACATATCTCGTTCTCAGGGCACACCGGATGGGCAAGACATCGGGTTAGCAAAGATCCTGGTTGCCCAGGGGGCGCCGGACATCGCC
>NC_041380.1:99209160-99216620 GCF_002162155.2 Triticum dicoccoides
AAGATGACCCTCGGGCTCGCAAAAACCCAAGGGAAAGTTATAGGTTGTTAGGCAAATGTAAAACCAAGGTTGGGCCTTGCTGGAGGAGTTTTATTCGAAGCGAACTGTCAAGGGGTTCCCATAACAACCAACCGCGTAAGGAACGCAAAATCAAGGAACATAACATCGGTATGACGGAAACTAGGGCGGCAAGAGTGGAACAAAACACCAGGCATAAGGCCGATCCTTCCACCCTTTACCAAGTATATAGTTGCATTAATTAAAATAAGAGATATTGTGATATCCCAACATATCCATGTTCCAACAAGGAACAAACTTGAACTTCACCTGCAACTAGTAACACTATAAGAAGGGCTGAGAAAAAGCGATAACATAGCCAAACAACAATTTTTTGGGAAGGTGGGTTAGAGGCTTGACATGGCAATATGGGGGGCATGATATAACAAGTGGTAGGTAGTGTGACATAGCGGTAGAGCGAACAACTATCAAGCAAAGATAGAAGTGATTTCGAGGGTATGGTCATCTTGCATGAGATCCCGCAAGGAAGAAGAACGAGTCCAAGAAGTGGACGACCCAACGTAGTCGAACGAATCCTCACAACTCCAGAACGAAACCGAAGCTAACGAGAGAAGCAACCCGGAAAGAACCAAGCCACATAGTAAACAACCATCACATAAACATGGCATGATGCACAATCAAGTATGATGCATGTCTGGTTTAAAGAGGCATGGCATGGCAAAGTGCACAGGCAAAACTACAAGTTAAGTGGAGCTCAATATGCAACGAGTTGCATATTGATGAAACACCACATGACTTATTTAGTTCTCTCCCGTTTATGTACTCAACAATATTAAATGTTGGTTAGCATGGCAAGGGGTGAAGCATAATAAAAATACCTATCTAGGCAAGTTTAAATGAGGCCGGAACAACAAGCAACAATTCCGGAAAATCCCCATATGCATATTTTGAATTTGGTACTGTTCTGCCCTAAACCATATTTTAGAGTTTTTAAACATGCAAAGTAATGCCACAATATTCAACTATGCATTTTTCTACCCCATTTACATATAAGGTTTTTTTTAATTCCGAGGTACGGTTAAATAGTTATGAAATAAAAAAAATTAACATGGCATATGAGCAAATTTAATCAAACAACATTTTTAACATTTTAAACATGGATGAATGATGCAGATAATGAAACTAGATTAAATTCTAAGCATTTAACATATATAATTTGTTTTAAACTGATGCATGGTTTGATAGTTATTAAAAGCATGAACTAGAGGGACTAAACTGTAAAAAAGGTTTTCTCTGGATAAATGCGAAAATCGCCGCACTGGAAAAAACACCAATGGGCCGAATCTGGTGGGCACTGGGCGCTCACCACAGGCCACATGGGCCGGTACAGTGGAGGAGGAGGCAGGCCACTTGGCGGGCCGATGGAGGCGGCTCTGGGCCTGGCGGAGAGAAGGCTGGCCCATGTGGGAGTAAACGCGAGCGGGCGTGAAGCTCGTCGCCCTCGATCCCGTGAGGGATGAGGCCATGGCAGCGTCGGCGGCCAACGGTGACAGCGGCGGCGACGGATCCATGAATGGGGAGGCACAAGGCGCTCTGGGTGGCGGCGCGAGCATCCTTGATGACGTCGAGGTGCATTAGGCAGACAACGGTGACAATTAGAGAGAGAGAGAGAACGGGAGAAAGGGAAGGAAGCAAGAGAGGGGTGGGGTCGGCCTGCTGGTGGTGGTGCTCGCCGGCGGTGACTTCGGCAGGGATGATGGCCGACGGCGGGGTCCGGTGGAGGGCCGAGGTGGGCGCGAGGAGGCACGGTCGGACGGGAGGAGCTCGGGGCTCTCCCGATCCAGATCAGAGACGGCGGCGCAAGCGAGGGTCTCGGGCTCGGATGGGCTCGACGGGCCCTAGACGGGCCTGTTAGGGCTGGCGCGAGGTGGGAGGAGGGAGGCGCTGGCAGGGGCACGTGGCGCGCTGCCACTGGCCCTAGGCGGCGGCGATGGGGGATCAGGTGGCGGCTCGCCCACAAGGGCAGCGCCAAGTGGTGGTGGCGGGTTAGGACGGCGTGGAAAACAAGAAGGAGGTTGGCGGTGCACGGATTTCGAGGAGGGGCTACGTTTTCTAGAAATGGAAGGGGGAGGTGGCTATTTATTGCAAGGGGGCTAGGTTAGGGGGATTAGCTCCGTTTCGGAGCCGTTTGATCAACATTGGACGGTCCGGAGCGGAGGGATAGGTAGGTGGGCTCGATGGACTGTGTAGAGGGGGTTGGGCTAAGAGGAGGGGGAAGAAGTGAGGCCCGGCAGCAATTTCTGGAGATCGAAAACGTCCGACGATTTGACCGACTATATTGTTGCTATAGTTATCCATTGGGGTATCAAACAAACTCCGAATGCGATGAAATTTGACAGGCGGTCTACCTACACTATAATAAGACCGCACATCAACTTTCATCCCATTCTGAGAACATTTTATGGCTACTTATAAAAGAATATTTCGGAGGTGCCGCGGGAGCGTGCAAGTGTGTCTGGGCTCAGAATGGACAACGGAAGGAACGGGGAACCCAGACGGATGCAAGTTTTGAAAACATGATGATGCAATGCACATGATGACATCGCAAGATGCAACACGCAAGCGAATGACATGGCAATAACAGCGAATAACTGGAAGACACCTGGCGCATCGGTCTCGGGGCGTTACAACACTCCACCACTACAAGAGGATCTCGTCCCCAGATCTAGGATGGCACCGGAGGGAAAATGGAAGAGGAAGAGCTAAAACAAAGTTGCTTCTCGGACAAATGAGTGAAACCAAAGAACCTTGTGAGGTTGAACAAATTGAAAGAAAGAATACAACGAAGATGAACAAAGTTGAAAACACTCCGTTAGAAAAGAGGAACAAGGAACCTTACTAGAACCATGTAGGTTGAAATACATAAGAAAAAGGGTTGCAATGGACAAGAAGTACATGCAAGCACTCCGGATGAAACGAGATGTACAAGGAACGAAAAAGATTAATTATGATAACACTCCGGTTAAAACAAGATAGAGAAGGAATAAGAATGATATAATTTGGGCAGCACTCCGATTATAAATGCAAGGAATTGAACATGATCTTGACAAAACAAGATGATGGGTCGAAGAGGGCAACATGGCAATGCCTCCGGAAGGAATAATAGAAGATATATCATTGCAATAACAGAATGGAGAAGAAAATGCCAACTTCTACCACAATTTATTTTGGAAAGCACCCTTCCGAGAAGGTTATAACGGAGTTGTTGGAGAACCAACAACGAAACGAATAAGCTTGTAGTGGGCTTATGGAAAGCTTCTCAAAACTATGAGGTGAAATTCTGCCACTAACGGAAACAACAGATTGAATCGACATCAACAGGGAGATGAGAAGCTTATTTCACCGGGAGGATAAATGAAGAACTTGGATCATTGATGAGAACCACAAATAGCAACATTCCCAATGGAAGGCTTTAGGTGAAATCTATACCAAGATACTCCAGCGAATAGATTTATGGATTACAAAGGATCTCATGAATGAATTGAAAATGATGGGTTTAAAATATCTCATTCCGGACAACTTATGAATAATGAAACACGAGGGGAAATTGTCAAGAGTGACATAACACCATCTCAAAAGATAAGATAGAGAAAATTGCACTTTGGAATGCAAGATGAAGAAGGCTTGAACTCCTCAAAACAAAGCATGTGTTGAGCACCATATTTATTTGAGAGTATAGCTTGGAGGATCTTAACTTCGAGAGATAACTTGAAGAAGAATCGAAGAATGAAAGGAATCCTTGACGAACCACCATGTAGAGCCTCCATGAAGAACTCCGGTAATAAAAGGATGATAGAAAGAAAGAGAAGTTGAAAACATAAGGTGAAGCCTTGTGATGATTTAGATGGGGCTACGAAATGTGAAAACTTTGAACCTTGGACAAGAAAGATGAACAATTGAAACCAAGAATTTTGATGAACCTCCGGAATAAGGAATTGATTTTACTCGATGAAACAAGAACAAAAATTACATTATGCTTATCCTTCATCAATTCAATTGATGACCCACAATGGATTTGGCATACTACTCATTCTCGTAGAAAGGATTAAGATAGATATAGTGCCAACTTGGGAAGGTCTTCAACGAATCACTGGTAGGATTTGGAAACAACAAATGAATTAATATGAAAACGAAGGAAGAAGAATCTTGAAAAAACCACCGTAAGAATTGAAAATGAAAGTGGTAAAAGCACAATTCACCAGGAAGAATTGGAAAATGAACGAAGATACTTAAGAGAAACAAGATGCAAGAGAACAAAGAGATCACAGACTGATTAAAGAATACTTGAATGATGCACCGGTAAGATTTGGAGAATGAGAGCTGAAAGCTGAGAATGAATAAACCTGAAATGATGGCCTTCGGAGAATCAAACTGAAAACACTCTTGAATTGCTCCGGATGGGTGAAAAGAATTCTCACAATTGAAAACAATTATGAGAGGATGGCAGCAAGCTTGAACTATGCATCTCTATGAGAACGGATAAGATTTGGAGGAAAAACTCTTCTTCGGTCTTCAAATGTTGAGAATGACGATGAGAAACACCACCATGAATTGTTGAGGTACTCCGGGATGAAAATTAGAAAGGTTGAAGCAAAGATAAAAAGAATTTGAAAGCGATATTGGAGAAGGCAATTGACTGATGAAAATTCATTCTTACGTCAAACTTTGAAATGAATTTGGGAATAGCTCCGGGGAAAAAATAGAAGAGTTAGGTAAGATCCTAGGAAAGGACCTGTGGGTTAGGGCCCACTGAAGAAAAGCACCGTTGAAATGATTTAAAAAATAGATTGCGCCAGTTGAATTAAATGGCTTGAATAAGGTAAGACCTTGAAATATCTTGAAAGGATTACAAATAGAAACTTGAATCTTCTGGGATATCTTCAGCACTCCAGATAAACATGAATAGCAGGAGGTGGATGATTAAGAAGTGCACCGGCATGAGAAAACATTTACAACGAGGAAAGGAATATGATCAACAAAGCTTGAATTGAATCCACTAGAGAACAAAAAGAATGAAGAATGATAAACTTGTAGAGCATCTTCATGAGAACCACCGGGTAAAAACATTGAAAGAAAATAATGAAGAGACTTCACATGAATGAAAAGGATAGTTGATTAAGAAATGTGAGTCCTTGAAGAAAAAAGGGGTGGGAGAGCGGGAAAACAAAGGCAACTTGGGGACGGATGAAATGAACAACGTTGGGAAAACTAAGAGGTGATCTTGCGAATGTTGAAATGATCGGATCCACTTGAGGAGAAGCACGCCGGTTGAAAAGGATTGACATGACAACCTCGATTATCATGAAGGATTAGTATTCACATAGAAATATGAGAACACCGCTTAGGAAAGGTATGGAATCCACATTTGACTTTGAAGCAACTCGAATACCACAACTCAAAACAAAACAAAGGATTGGCTTGCAGAATAAGCCGGAACAAACATATGATGGAGATTTCATCCGAAGTTTTCATGGTGGGGCCCACACGGGCTCGATCGTACATCACCATCATGTACAAGGCAGTGCACATGACATACGAAGCATCCCCGAGTCAGCATAGCCAAGGACTCTTTAAGACACAATGAGAAAACTTTAAACCAACCGTGGATAGGCGGACCACTAGACGTCGAACCCTAATCTCATATCATGCATTTGTCAGAAAGATATTCTAGGAGCAACCTGAATTCCCACCTATAAACTCCCAAAACTTTCTGGTTATCCAATCAGGTGTTGGGGATACAGGGGAAGCATAATATCTCACCCAAACTAACAATCCCTACATCCAGCTGTATCCATCCTTCAACACATAACCAAGAAACCTTCGGAAATCATGTACCTCAACCTTCGAAAAGCATCCGTTATACGAGTTATGGCAATACTCCCGAACTCCCGCCCCAGTACTGGGTGGTGTCGAGGTTATCTCACCAACAATTGCATAAAAGAGATTTTCTATGTCGGCGAACTCAGGTATTCCAGAACTGCAATGATAAAATTGTGACGAAAACACCTCGGAGCTCAACTCCCCGGGACACTGCCACAACCCCTAAATGTCAGGAGGCACCAAGAATAATGTTCTTGTCACAAGAATACTGGAACGATTCCAAGATACCCGCGTGATCCTAAAAAAATTTGTGGAATTTGAGGAGAGAAAAGTCAAAACTTCTACGTCAGAAGGCCTCACCAGAGCGATGAAGGGACTGAGGAGTAAAAAGAATCCTACTCTCCGATATATATAATCCTAAGACTAAAAACATTTTGTTCTAGACTCAACAACGTCAGCGATTCGATCAAGCAGGGGGCTCCTAAGTCGGGGATGGCTCTGTTTACCAACTTGTAACACCCACGATGCGGCTATATCTCCCACGTGTCGAGGCACGACTTATTAGAGGCATAACCGCATGGTGGTTTAGTCACAAGTGGGGTAATCTTCACACAATCCCATGTACTGAATAAGAAAGGGATAAAGAGTTGGCTTACAATCGCCACTTCACACAATACATAAATAATTCATACATCATCCAAATACACTCAAAGGTCCATCTACGGAACCAAACTAAAGGAAGTCAACCCCAACTGCTAGATCCCCGATCGTCCCAAATGGGCTCCACTACTGATCAACCGGAAAAGACACAAAACAATGATCATGATCTTCATCAAGCTCCCGCTTGAGCTCGTTTGCGTCTCCTGCACTGGTATCATCAGCACCTGTAACTGTTTGGAAGTATCCGTGAGTCACGAGGACTCAGGAATCTCACACCCGCGAGATCAAGCCTATTTAAGCTTATGGGTAGGATAGGGTAATGAGGTGGAGCTGTAGCAAGCACTAAGCAAATATGGTGGCTAACATATGCAAATAAGAGTGAGAAGAGAAGCAACGCAACGGTCGAGAAGTTAGAAGTGATCAAGAAGTGATCCTGAAACTACTTATGTTCAAGCATAACACAAGACCGTGTTCACTTCTCGGACTCCGCCAAAAAGAGACCATCACGGCTGCACACGCAGTTCATGCATTTTAATTAAGTCAAGTGACAAGTACTCTACAACCGGACATTAACAAATTCCCATCTGCCACATAACCGCGGGCACGGCTTTTGAAAGTTTATACCCTATAGGGGTGTCCCAACTTAGCCCATCACAAGCTCTCACGGCCAACGAAGGATATTCCTTCTCCTGGAAAGACCCGATCAATCTCCGAATCCTAGTTACAGGACATTTCGACAATGGTAAAACAAGACCAGCAAGACCGCCCGAATGTGCCGACAAATCCCGATAGGAGCTGCACATATCTCGTTCTCAGGGCACACTGGATGTACAAGACGCCGGGTTGGCATATATCTTGGTTGCCCAGGGGGCTCCGGACATCGCCTAGTTCAGACCAATACT
>NC_041380.1:99216955-99234236 GCF_002162155.2 Triticum dicoccoides
ATAAAGATGACCCTCGGGCTCGCGAAAACCCAAGAGAAAGTTATAGGTTGTTATGCAAATGTAAAACCAAGGTTGGTCCTTCCTAGAGGAGTTTTATTCAAAGCAAACTATCAAGGGGTTCCCATAACACCCAACCGTGTAAGGAACCCAAAATCAAGGAACATAACATTGGTATGACGGAAACTAGGGCGGCAAGAGTGGAACAAAACGCCAGGCATAAGGCCGAGCCTTCCACCCTTTACCAAGTATATAGTTGCATTAATCAAAATAAGAGATATTGTGATATCTCAACATATCCATGTTCCAACAAGGAACAAACTTCAACTTCACCTGCAACTAACAACGCTATAAGAAGGGCTCAGCAAAAGCGGTAACACGGCCAAACAATGGTTTGCTGGGAAGGTGGGTTAGAGGCTTGACATGGCAATATGGGAGGCATGATATAACAAGTGGTAGGTAGCGCGACATAGCGGTTGAGGGAACAACTAGCAAGCAAAGATAGAGGTGATTTCGAGGGTATGGTCATCTTGCCTGAGATCCCGCAAGGAAGAAGAACGAGTCCAAGAAGTAGACGACCCAACGTAGTCAAACGAATCCTCACAACTCCGGAATGAAACCGAAGCTAACGAGAGAAGCAACCCAGAAAGAAGCAAGCAACATAGTAAACAACCATCACATAAACATGGCATGATGCACAATCAAGTATGATGCATGCCAGGTTTAATGAGGCATGGCATGGCAAAGTGCACAAGAAAAACTACAAGTTAAGTGGAGCTCAATATGCAACGAGTTGCATATTGAGGAAACACCACATGACTTATTTAGTTCTCTCCCGTTTATGTACTCAACAATATTAAATGTTGGTTAGCATGGCAAGGGGTGAAGCGTAATGAAACTACCTATCTAGGCAAGTTTAAATGAGGCCGGAACAACAAGCAACAATTTCAGAAAATCCCCATATGCATATTATGAATTTGGTACTGTTCTTCCTTAAACCATATTTAAGATTTGTTAAACAGGCAAAGTAATGCCGACATGTTAAACTATGAATTTTTCTACCGCATTTACATATAAGGTTTGTTTAAATCTGAGCTACGGTTAAATAGTTATGAAATAAAACATTTTAACATGGTATATGAGCAAATTTAATCAAACAACATTTTAAACATTTTAAACATGGATGAATGACGCAGATAATGAAACTAGATTAAATTCTAAGCATTTAACATATATAATTTGTTTTAAACCGATGCATGGTTTAATAGTTATTAAAAGCATGAACTAGAGGGACTAAACTGTAAAACAGGTTTTCTCTGGATAAATGCGAAAATCGCCGCACTGAAAAAAAACACCAATGGGCTGAATCTGGTGGGCACTGGGCGCTAACCATGGGCCACATGGGCCGGTACCGTGGAGGAAGAGGCAGGCCGCTGGGCGGGCTGATGGAAGCGACTCTGGGCCTAGCAGAGAGAAGGCCGGCCCATGCGGGAGTCAACGCGAGCAGGCGTGAAGCTCATCGCCCTCGATCCCGTGAGGGACGAGGCCATGGCAGCGTTGGCGGCCAACGGTGACAGCGGCGGCGACGGATCCGGGAATGGGGAGGCACATGGCGCTCCGGGCGGCGGCGCGAGCATCCTTGACGGCGGCGAGCTGCATTAGGCAGATGACGGTGACAGTTAGAGAGAGAGAAAGGGAAGAAAGCAAGAGAAGGGCGGGGTCGGCCTGGTTGTGGTGGTGGTCGCCGGCGGCGACTCCGGCGAGATTGACGGCCGATGGCGGGGTCCGGTGGGGGTCGAGGTGGACGCGAGGAGGCGCGGTCGGACGGGAGGCGTTCAGGGCTCTGCGATCCAGATCGGAGACGGCGGCGCAAGCGAGCGCCTCGGGCTCGGATGGGCTCAGCAGGCCCTAAATGGGCCTGGCAGGGCCGACGCGAGGTGGGAGGAGGGATGCGCTGGCAGGGGCACGTGGCGCGCTGCCACTAGCCCTAGGCGGCGGCGATGGGGGTTCAGGTGGCGGCTCGCCCGCAGGGGCGGCGCCAAGTGGTGGCAGTGGGTTAGGCCGGCGTGGAAAATGAGGTGGTGGGAGGAGGCTGGTGGAGCGCAGATTTCGAGGTGGGGCTAGGTTTTCCAGAAATGGAAGGGGTGGCTATTTATATGCGAGGGGCTAGGTTAGGGGGATTAGCTCTATTTTGGAGCCGTTCGATCACCATCGGACGGTCCAGAGCGGAGGGGTAGGTAGGTGGGCTAGATGGACTGTGTAGAGGGGGTTGGGCTAAGAAGAGGGGGAAGAAGTGAGTCCTGGCAGCAATTTCTGGAGATCGAAAACGTCCGACGATTTGACCGACTATATTGTCGCTATAGTTATCCGTTGGGGCATCAAACGAATTCCGAATGCGATGAAATTTGACAGGCGGTCTACCTACACTATAATAAGACCGCACGCCAACTTTCATCCCATTCCGAGAACATTTTCCAGCCACTTATAAAAGAATATTTCGGAGGTGTCGCGGGCGCGTGCAAGTGTGTCTGGGCTTAGAACGGACAACGGAAGGAACTGGGGACTCGGACGGATGCAACTTTTGAAAACATGATGATGCCATGCACATGATGACATGGCAAGATGCAACATGCAAGCGAATGACATGGCAACAACAGCGAATAACTGGAAGACACCTGGTGCATCGGTCTCGGGGCGTCCCAGTGTCCTCCTCCGTTACGGAGGAGAACATCAAGGAGCTGCGGGAGGCGCGGTATTTGACCGCGAAAATCAAGCTCATGCTTCTCGTTCCAGCGCAGGTCATCCCCACTCTGGAGCCCAGTGAGAGGGTGGTGTTTATCCCCCACTTCCTCCATGGACTCAGAGTCGCCGTTCACCCCTTTGTAAGGGGTCTCATGTTCTACTACAGGCTGGATTTTCACGATCTGGCCCCAAATTCATTCCTTCACATCTCGGCGTTATCGTCGTGTGTGAAGCCTTCCTCCGTGTCCCTCCACACTTCAATTTATGGCTCAAGATTTTTAATGTGAAACCGAAGGTGGTCAATGGGAAACACGCGGACTGTGGTGGCGCCATGGTGAGCAAGCTCCCCAAAGTCAATTGGCCAAAGGGAGTCTTTGTGGACACCGTCAAAATATGGCAACAGGAATGGTTCTATATTACAGAACCTCGCGGCTCCAAGTGGGCAGCCACACCAGCCTTTAGATCTGGACCCCCGCTGAGGCTTACATCCTGGACCAACAAGGGTCCGAACTGGGGGTCGGTCCCTGAGGTACTGCTGCTGCAGAAACGCGTCAAGAGCATGATAGCGAAGGACATTACCCTTGCAGACGTAATCCAAGTGATGCTGATCCGCCAAGCACTTACCTGCCAGAGGCGGACCCTCAAGATGTGGGAGTTCGGTCAAGAAGGGCCGCGGACCCTACAAGGGTTCTATGGCACAGCATAAGGGGGTCTGGAAGCTGCTTTTTAAGAAGCAGAAATCGTGGCCAAGGTCCTCGGACGACACCGGCCTCGACTGCAACCATCCAGCCTCCAAGGTAAATTCTAAAAACTCCAAATACCAATAGGCATTGTTAACCCGAGGGAGAGATGCTAAGTAATCCATCCCCAAACATGTCTGGTTTAAGAAGGCGGAGTAGATCCTGTGTCCGGCTCCGCTCCCTGAAGACCCAGCCAATCCCCTTCTAATGAGGATGCTGGTCCCGACGCCATACCAGGCACCGACAAAGAAGGACAAGAAGAAGAAGAAAAGAGAGGAGGGCACTTTGGACGCAGTGTCCGGAGACGCTGATGCCCAGTCCTCTCATGAGGGTGATGACTACAACGACAAGGAGGAGGAAGAAGAAGATCCTCCCCGCAAGGGCAAAAATAGGGCGGCCTCCGAAGACCTGGAAGCCGGAGCGTCCAAGAGGGACAAAATTACCCTCCCCGATGACTCGAAGTCAGACGCCAAGGTTGTCCCGAAGCACCGGCGCCGGACTAAGCCCCAAGCCGACTCGTAAGTGGTCCAAGATTTTTCGCACTTATTCAATTAATGAACTGTGATGGTTACTCTAAGTTTTATCTTTTAGTCCGGCCCGCGATCTTCCCCCACTATCTTCGTCCTCGGGGGATCTGCCATCGGAGATGATGGACAGCGGGTCGCATCCATTAGCCTCCCCGCCGCCTAGGGCGGATGGCGCCAAGGTGTCGTCTCATAGGCCCTCCCTAAGCCTTGAAGAGACGCGGGCAGGGGGGGCGATTTAACGATGCCAAAGGGTAATACCTCGGCTGCCAGAGGGCCGGGGGGACGGTCTTCATGAAGACTGGCAACGAGGGCCCCGGTCAATCCGTCCCCCAGCCGCAGACTACTCCGAAGACCCACACGGCCCCAGGGTCGAGTGAACGACCTCCTGCAGGCGAAGAGGTAGCAGCGACCTCTACTAATCCAGAGGCGCTGAATACAATGGTGGGTGCACTTCAAAGTGCGTTAGTCATAGACGAGCACCGCACCCTGATGGGCACGGTGTATGAGAAGATTCAGTCTGCCAAGAGCAGGCTGAATGAAGCCTTCTCCAGCCTGCTAGGAAGCTTCGAGGTATGCAATGTAATGTTTTTGATCATTTTTGTGAACTACATGCCTGTACACAGATAGTAGCCCCTGAGACTCTGTTTGGTTTTTGAAAGAAAAGCGAGCAGAGGATCAATAATCAATTATTAGGTGGTAACACACTGTTTTATTTGGATTAAAATAGGCTTGACTGTTACCAGCGACTGCCAAATCTATAGAAGTTTTCGAACTCAAGCGAAAATTGGAGCGAGCCGAGGAGGACCTAGTCCTTGTTAACATGCGGCTTGACCAGGCGCAAGGTATAAGATACATCTTACTATATGCCTTTTTATGTCCATGTTTTCTGTGGAAATTCAAGAGCTGCAATGTGCGTGCTTGTACCGATGGTGCCGCCATAGTGGAAACCCTCAGGAGAGAGCTTGCTGAAGCCAAGGAGCAAGCAAGGGTAAGCAAGGCAGCCACCGATCAGGCGGTTGTGGACTTGACGGCTGAACAGGCCGCTCGGCGCCGTTTTGAGGAACAGGTGACCAAGATGGATCAAAAACTCAAGGACACCGCCGCCAAGTGAGAGTACTTGGAAATAGAAAATAAGGCGAAGGGGATCGAACTCGCCAAGGCCCGTCAAGATGCTTCGGAGGCACGGACCGAATCCTGCGTAGCGCGCGAGGAAATCCGTCAAGCCAGTCAGATAGCGGCTGGTAAGCCTTTTCTTTTACAGGCTAAACTTGGGGACCGGAAGTATGCCTTGCTTAATCGACTGTGGAGTTCTCCAGATGCATATACGGATCTGCTGACGAGTGCTGCGGACGCCGCCCAATTCTTCCAGGTCTAGGAGGGGTACAAGTCGGTGAAGCTCTTCTGGTCGCAGTTCATGGAGCAGGAGCGTCCCCTACTATCAGCGTCCTGGGAACGGGGGTCCCCAGACTTGCCTGCCTGCAGCCCACGGTGTGGCTCCACCAGCGGCCCTATACGACCCATCTTCAGTAGCAAACACTCAAGTCCCTCGCGAGGGGCCAAGCCTCATGAGGCGGACGACACAAGACCTCTTCAAGGGCGGCCTCACCAAGCTGGCTCGCGAGGGGCGGAGAGATCAAGGCGAGGGGCACCTCGCGAGGTCCTTGTGACGCAAGCCATGACGACCAAGGCCAGGCGGGCTACAGCGCCCAGTGTACTCGTTTCCTCTTTGGTGCTAAGGAGGCAAGCACAGGTGAGGAGTCCCGAGGCATCAGGCAAAGGTTTCCATATCGGTGCAACAAGGCCAAGACCAGCGGGACGGCAGGACGGAGGTCACCATGGAGCCCAGGACGGTGTAACCACCAGAGCCTTTGGCAGACGAAGACCACCTTTTGTTAGGATAACTTGTACTAGTTGTCTCCCTTCAAATTTGGCCGTTGTTGGATCCCTTCCTGCCAACATTTGGGAAGAGAACCAGGGCCTCTATAAATAGGACTAGCCACCACCGTAGGGAGGCATTGGATCTGGAACTGGACCCACTCCCCCAAGGGAACCATACAAGCTCACCGAGCTCAAGAACACCTCTCCTTGAGAGGCTGTTCATCCCTTGTACTTGTTCATCGTCAGCCGACGAGGCAATCCACCACACCACACTGGAGTAGGGTATTACACCACATCGGTGGCCCGAACTAGTATAAACCATGTGTCCTTTGTTCTGCGAGTTCGACATCCTGAGATTTGAGATTGTGATGAGAGCGTGAGCTAGGG
The DNA here is from genome assembly GCF_002162155.2 of Triticum dicoccoides. Taxonomy (NCBI): domain Eukaryota; kingdom Viridiplantae; phylum Streptophyta; class Magnoliopsida; order Poales; family Poaceae; genus Triticum; species Triticum dicoccoides. The sequence goes on from NC_041380.1 coordinate 99,223,227, forward strand.
GGAGGGGAGATCTTCTTGTGCACCCCAGAGTTCGAACTTCAAGGGTTTACCGGAACCCGAAATCCGACATTTAGCGCGCTAGGTAGGGGGCCCCGCTTCAATCGTTTTTCTTCAGGATCCTTCGCATGAGAAGACTAGGCACGGTGCCTGTGCTCGGGTCCGTCCCTGCAGCATTGATAAACCCAAGGGCTGAGCTCTGTCTGGCGGGCCGGCCCCATTCACGTCACCTCCTGGGGTCATTGGTGCTTGGCCTTCTCATGCGATAGCCTTAGGAGATTCGCTCGGCGCAGGTTGCCTAACCATCTCGCGGGACCACCACAGTCATCAAGAGCCAAGACCAGGCGCAACCCGCCTTGAGGTAGGGCCTCGTGAGTCCCGTGCTGGCTCACGAGTGCCCAAACATACCTCGTCCAGCCCTGCCGTGCAAGCCACGTGTTAGGGCGGGGCTGTACACACCCCGGGGGCTCCACTCAGAGGGAGCCCTCACCCACGCACCAGTGGAAGCACCATGCTCCGCGCTCGCAGTGGACACGGCCGAGGAGCGATTATGCCCATGCAAGTGTGGAAGCGCTATGCTCCGTGCTGGTGATAAACAACTGAGTGCGGCCCCATGGCTGTATCAACCTCAGGGAGCCTCCGAGCTCAGTGTCTAGCCTCATCGCAAGACCTCCCCTCAGGAGATTCACGCGAGGGGGCTGGGCATGGGGGCTGCGCTCGGGTCTCGCCCAAATGTATGTCACCCTGCCAGGTCCCTCGGACCTAGTCACCGCTGTCGGATTTCGGGTTCCGGCAGACCCTTGAGGTTTGAACACCGGGGTGCGCGCGTAGATCTCTCCCCTACCGATCTACGTCTGATCCTCTCGTGCGGACTAAGATGAAAATGATGAACAACACAAGAGACACGAGGTTTATACTGGTTCGGGCCACCGTTGTGGTGTAATACCCTACTCCAGTGTGTGGTGTGGTGGATTGCCTCTGGGGCTAATGATGGACAGTAAAAGGGAAGAACAACCTCGCGAGAGGTGTTCTTGCGCTGGTGCGATGAACTGCTAGGGTGAGTTCCGTCGCCTCTCTCTCTCTCTCTCTCTCTCTTTTTGCTAGGGTTCTACCAGATCTCTCGATGTTCTCGGGGTGTCTAGATGTATCTACTCTGTGGTGGCTTGCTCTATTTATAGAGGCCCTAGGCCTCTCCCCGAATAATTGAGCAGGAAGGGCGCCAACAATTGGCCATTTTGAAGGGGAACATCTAGTACAAGTTATCCTGACCAAAGGTGGTAATCGGCTGCCAAAAGCACTGGTGATGATGCCGTCTTGGGCTCCACGGTGACCTCCGTCCTACCGTCCGGCTGGTCTTGGTCTCGTTGCACCGGAATGCTAACCTTTGCCTGATACCTTGGCCTGTGCTTGCCCCCTTTGCACCAAAGGGGAAACAAGGACCCTGTGCAGGGCGGCGCCCGCCTGGCGCCCGCCTGGCCTTGATCGTCACGGCTTGCATCATGGGATCCTCACGAGGTACCATCGCATTGATCTCTCCGCCTCCTTGCGAGCCTGCCTGATGAGGTCGCTCTCGAGGAAGCTTCCTGTCGTCCGCCCCGCGAGGCTTGGCCCCTCGCGAGGGTCTTGAGCTTGCGTTGATGAAGATGGGCCGCGCTGGGCCCCCACTTGAGCCACGCCGTAGGCCACAGGCAGGCAAGTCTGGGGACCCCCGTTCCCAGAACGCCAACAACCGCGTGCCCCTCCCAAGTGGAGCCTCGGCGAGGGAAAATGTATGAAGGTCGTTTGAGCATCAAGGGGGACTCCTGAGCATCGCGACTCAGGATCCTAACTGGCCACGTAGCCCCTCGCCCCTTGGTGTCATCCTGGTGATCTGGACGACCCAACGGCGGCTGAGGTATGCGCAGGGTCAGGCCCTGCCGACGTAGAACACTAGACCTACTCCTGCATCTCCTTTCTGTAAGCTATTTGCGCGTCAAGGGGGACTCCTGAGCATCGCGACTCAGGAGCCTAACTGGCCACATAGCCCCTCACCCCTTGGTCTCGTCCTAGTGAACCAAACAACCCAATGGCGGCTGAGCTATGCGCTGGGTCGGGCTCTGCCGATGTAGAACATGAAGAAAACAGGAAGGAAATCACGGAACTCAAACAAATATTACAAGACATACTGTTTCTCGAATACCAAACACAAGTTTAAACGCCTCCACGAGGCATGGTTCATGTTGCAGAAGCAAAAGCAGGAAAAGGAGCCGCCAGCAAGCCATCATGTCATCCCTGGACGCTGCCGTCACTTGCAGAAGGTCCCCCCTCGACGGCAACATTGCCCTCACAAGCGCCGCCCGCCGGAGTGGTAGGTTCGGCGGCGCCACCAGTTGGGGGCGCAGGGTCGAAGGCGCGGAACTTCTTCAGCAAGGCCTCCACCTGGCCCTTCACAGATTTGGCAGCGGCTGCGCAGTGCTCGTCATCCGTGGGCTTGAGCAGCTCGTCAAGGTCGGTGTCAGGATTGCAAAGATGGAGGTGGCTAAAGACGCGCGTCAACATGGCCGAGGAAAGCATGCAGGGTCAGCGCAGAGAGAGCGCGCTCCAGGGCGTCAGGGGAGGCGGAAGGATCCGGGGTCAGAAGTGCAGCGGAGGAAGGAGGAGACAACGTCGTCACCATGGCCTGAGAGGCTAGGAGATCCTAAACTTGGGGGACCACAGCAGCCGAGCTGAACGTCGGCACCTCGAGAGCCAGCGGCGCTACGGGGGATGCCTCCTCCGGAGGACACTCCCCAAAGTCTCACGAGGATGATCGGGCCAAGGAAACGCGAGCGTCGTCACTGCCCTTCCCCACGAAGGAGGGAGCGGACGCCGCAGGCAACTTGGTCCCGAGCAGTACCACCGCTTCCTCCTTCCTCTTCTTCGCTGCGAGCGTTGGCCTCATTGTGCAACGGAGAAGCACCAAGAATCAGCAGCAGAAGCAAGGACAAGGAAGGACAAGAATACTTACTGGTCCACCATGGCGTAGTCTCTCCGCTTCCTAAGCTTGAAACCGGAGAGCCTCGCAGCCCGAGGCACGGGCGCGTGGGCTCCAGGCATAGAAGAAGAGGCCGCAGGTAGGCCAGAAGCAGCTCCAGGCAGCATCAGAACTGGGCGCCATCTCGGGAGATCAGCGCCGACCTTCCCCTCGTTGGAACCTCGGCCGTTGACCTCCTCCGGGGACTGTCCTTGGACCTCATGGAGCCCCCTGCTGTGCGCAGCTCATCTTTTTTTAGGGGGCATCGGCCTCGTCATCGTCATCAGGAAGGGTGCGGAGGATGTCGGCCTTGCGCAAAGGGGAGGTCTCCCCCGCCACTTCACGGGTCGCCTCTGCGTCGCGCTCCTCCTCCTCTTTTTCCTCCTCTTCCTCCACCCGAGACTCGTCGGAAGACACGTCCACCAGGGTCGTCATCATCAGGACATTCGAAGGCATAGGCGGCGCAAGTCCACGCTCGTCGAAGACGGGCATGGTGGCGGCAGCCTCTGCCCCATCTGAGCGGCAGAACAAGGGAACGAAGGAGTCCGGCGGCTACCCTTGGTCGTCCCCAACCAAGGAGCGGAGGGCCGAGCGCAGCTCCTCGTTAGAAAGGGCCTCTGAGCGCAGGCGGAGGTCATCCCCTTCATCTCCAAGCTTCAACAAGGGGTGCGGGCGCGCCTGAAGGGGAGCCACACGCTGCTTCATAAATTCTTTGACGATCATGGCCCCCGTCAGCTTTGCCGCCCTTGAGTCACCAGGCCTCGGGTCGGTGGTCATCCTCTCCAACACCTACGCCGCCTGGGAGTCCGTGAGCTTCGCGCAAGGCCACCCCTCTTGGGACACAGGCATCTCCGTCGGCAGCACCGGCCAGGGGTTGGTGCACTTGGCGTCAATCAATACCCACTAGCTCCTGAAGCCCTCGGCCTTCTTCCCGACTTTGAGATGGCGTTGGTCTTGTTGGCCGCGACGAAGCCAACGCACCCGGAGTAGTGGCCCTCCTTGATCCGGAGGAAGAAGAAGTGGCGCAGCAGGGCCATGGACGGCATCACTCCAACATACGCCTCACAGTAGAAGGCAAAGATCGACAGGAGGAGGATGGAGTTGGGATGAAGATGGAGAGCGTGGATCTTGTAATGGCTAAGGATGGAGTAGAAGAAGTCGGAGAAGGGGGGAACCAGCCCGGCGACGATGCTGCTCATAAAGAAGGGGTAGAAGCTGCTGCCCGAGGCCTCCGGCTCAGCGGAGCCAGCCCGGAGCGTAGTCTTCCTCTTCTCGTCACCCTCTGCCATCATCAGGAGCACGGCGACAAGGTTCTTCTCTGAAACGCTTGGCGCATCGAGCGCCGACTCATACCAAGACGATGAGGGAACGGCCCGAGCTTTCTTGGGCGCCATTGGCGGCAGGCTTGAAGGAGGATCCAGGTGGATCTATAGTCTCTGGAAGCAAGGAGCGAGAAAGGGGATATGGAGCAAGGCGAAGGAAAGCAATGAAGGCAAATGCAGCCCGCGCCAGCCTTTTGTCAGTCGTGCAGTTGCCGAGGCAGCATGGGGAAGCGGTGATGCCCACGTCCCATCAATCACCACGCGTCAACCGAGGCCGCATGCTGATTGGGGCCCGCGGCGCTCCGCACTTGCCCCTTGGCTTCGGCTCGAAGCCAAGTCCGAGCGCGCCTTGGGCCGGGGGCTACTGTCGGTGACCTTGGAATGGGGGTCCCCAGACTTGCCTGCCTGCGGCCCACATCATGGCTCCACCAGCGGCCCTATACGTCCCATCTTCAGCAGCAAACACTCAAGACCCTCGCGAGGCAGACGACACAAGACCCCTTCGGAGGCGGCCTCACAAGGCTGGCTCGCAAGGGGCGGAGAGATCAAGGCGAGGGGCACCTCACGAGGTCCTTGTGACGCAAGCCATGACGACCAAGGCCAGGCGGGCGCCAGCGCGCACAGTGTACTCGTTTCCTCTTCGGTGCTAAGGAGGCAAGCGCAGGCAAGGAGTCCCGAGGCATTAGGCAAAGGTTTCCATATCGGTGCAACAAGACCAAGACCAGCAGGACGGCAAGACAGAGGTCACCATGGAGCCCAGGACAGCGTCATCGCCAGAGCCTTTGGCAGGCGAAGACCACCTTTTGTCAGGATAACTTGTACTAGTTGTCTCTCTTTGAATTTGGCCGTTGTTGGATCCCTTCCCGCCAACATTTGGGAAGAGGACCAAGGCCTCTATAAATAGGACTAGCCACCACTGCAGGGAGGCATCGGATCTAGAACTGGACCCATTCCCCCAAGGCCACCATACAAGCTCACCGAGCTCAAGAACACCTTCCCTCAGGAGGCTGTTCATCCCTTGTACTTGTTCATCCTCAGCCTACGAGGTAATCCACCACACCACACTGGAGTAGGGTATTACATCACATTAGTGGCCCGAACCAGTATAAACCCTGTGTCCTTTGTTCTGCGAGTTTGACGTGCTGAGCTTTGAGATTGTGGTGAGAGCATGAGCTAGGGGGAGGGGATATCTTCTTGCACACCCCAGAGTTCGAACCTCAAGGGTTTGCCGGAACCCGAAATCCAACACCTACTGCTAAATGACTAGATGGCGCAATGGGAGGAGCTGCATAAGATGTTCGGCACGGCCATGAAGAATGTCATAGTCCGGTTGTGGCCGGCTGAAGCCATTCTGGATAGCTACTTCGGCCTCGTGCGGCCTCTCGTCGATGCGCTGCCCCGGATTGACGCCGTCAAGAGGTGGTCCTGCATGGAAGGAGCGCGTATGGCTTTCGCCCATGTCAAGATGCACTGGGTGAAAATGAATGCCGAAAAGATGGCAGTTGAGGGTCGTCCCAAAAGCAAGGCCCACCGCACATCGGAGCGCTATTTTGAGGACGTGCTAAAAGGTGCTCGCCTTATAGAAGGCCAATGCTCTAAGGACATAGTGTTCGAATAAAAGAGTTCGAACTGTTTGGGGATTTGTGTTATAAACTAAGTGTTTTGTAATATATTCATTCCTTGATGAAAAGTTTTTATCCTCCTGTGCGGCCGTTTATTATATCTGAGTTTAGCCCCCATGTAGATGGTACTGGGGTGTTCGGAATGGAACATAACTACACTTAACCCAACGACTTGGTCCTTGAAGGAGGTGCCAGTGCAGCAAACCAGGCAATTAGACTATTCGATTTTATTGCTCTCACTTGGCTATAGGAGTTTGACAATGGGTCTATTAGGTAGCCCCTAGTATGTACGCGGCTACCCTGATGCGGATGCGTTACATATGTGACCGGGAAACGGTCCTTCGTGTAATATGGAAAAATCACTCAGGATTGTAATGAATCGCCGAGTGGCTGACCAGCTCTCACCGCATCATGACAGTCAGTTTTTGGCTTTCTCTAGTGAGGTGCTTAACCAGACGAACCAGAAACACAATCACAGTAGTTCTCCCTTTACTACCCTAGCCGATCAGACGGAACGTAAGGTAGCAAACACAGGAGCCGGGCAACCCAACTATTGACCAAAGACATGATTCGGAGCCGATGCATATAATGCCGAGCTCGGGACGCCGAATTGTGGTGTAAAGTTGTTCGGACTTTTGTTTGGCAACACATATGTTGCGTTATAGAGCACCTGGCAATTTTATGTCGAGGTGTGTACGTGAGACCACTTAACAGGCAGAAAAAATGACACCGAATACGAATTTTGGTTCACTGAAATCTGATTGATACGTCAAAATGTAATCTTACAGAAGGTACCATAATCACCAAGGCCATTTTACATGCCGGGGGTCTAGGGCTAAGGGAAAAGCTCTATATAATGAGGCGATTCTGCAAAATGCTTTGCACCTTCCTGCCGCACGTCTGCGCCGCTTTGGCCCAAATAAGAAAGATTCCTTTAAAGGAATGGTCTTCGGCCATGTATACGGAACTGGGCTTGGAAAGAGTCCTCGTGGGTCCGAAGAATGAGTAGGTTTTGATTCAGCTGTGGTAAAAAAGAAAAGATGATTAAATAAAGGGGAAGGTCGTATAAGGCCGAACCTTTTTATAGGCCTATCCGTATATTGCCTCCGCCGATGCCCAAGGTATTTTGTGTGCATAATTGTGCACGCACGGTACGAATTCCGTTGATGTACGTGGCGGTCGACGGAGGCTAGGATGCTAATCTAGCCCTGAAGTTGCCGGACTGCCGACATGTAGAACTGACCGGTCTTGCGTGGAGAAGTCCGGTGGCCTAATAGCCAAGGAGCTATGTGGCTTGACAGGGCCGCTTTTTACTTCGGCTGCAATGGCCGCTGTATGCTCCTTAGTACGGAGGGAGCGCTCCATGTTTACATTGATTGTAACGACGCCACGTGGACCGGGCATCTTGAGCTTCAAATAGGTGTAATGCGGGACCGCATTGAAGCGGGCAAAAGCGGTTCGTCCGAGCAGTGCATGATAGCGGCTGCGGAAGGGGACGATGTTGAAGATCAAGTCTTCGCTCCGGAAGTTGTCCGGTGAGCCAAAGACTACATCCAGCGTGATTGAGCCCGTACAACGGGCCTCTTTGCCAGGTATTACTCCTTTGAAGGTAGTTCTAGTGGGCTTGATTCTTGAGGGATCAATGCCATTTTGCGGACAGTGTCTTGATAAAGTAGATTGAGACTGCTGCCGCCATCCATGAGGACTCACGTAAGGTGGAATCCGCCGATGATTGGATCGAGGACCAGAGCTGCTGAACCTCTATGATGGATACTGGTTGGGTGGTCCTTTCGATCGAAGGTGATCGGACAAGCCGACCATGGGTTAAATTTGGGGGCGACCGGCTCTATGGCGTAGACGTCCCGTAGTGCGCGTTTGCGCTCCCTCCTAGGGATACGTGTGACATATACCATATTCACCATTTTTACATCGGGGGGAAATTGCTTCTGTCCCCCTGTGTTCGGCTGACGAGGCTCTTGGTCATCGTCGTCACTTGGCGATCCTTTTTCCTTGTGTTTGGCGTTAAGTTTGCCGGCCTGCTTAAAGGCCCAACAATTTATGTTGGTACGATTGGCAGGTTTATCGGGGGTGCAATGAATTTGGCAATGTCGGTCCAGTATTCTGTCTAGACTGGATGGGACATCTCTGTTTGCCTTGATTGGCTTTTTCCGTTGACCGTATTTGCGGTCACTGAATCTGGCATTGACTGTCGTGTCTTGGGCTCCTTCGTTATTGTTTCGACACTTGTGCGTGTCATGTCGTGGCTTGCCATTGCCGTCCCTGGCTTCGGAGGTACCAGGGTCGCTGGTGCTATTGCTTCTGCGAGCAAGCCAGCTATCTTCTCCCGTGCAAAAACGGGTCATAAGTGCAGTGAGGGCTGCCATGGACTTCGGCTTTTCTTGGCCGAGGTGTCGGGCAAGCCACTCGTCTCGGACGCTATGTTTGAAGGCCGCGAGGGCTTCTGCGTTCGTACAATCCAAAATCTGGTTCTTTTTTATTAGGAACCTTGTCCAAAGCTGTCGGGCCGATTCCCCGGTTTGCTGGATTATGTGGCTAAGGTCATCGACATCTGGGGGGCGAACGTAGGTACCTTGGAAGTTGTCTCTGAATGCATCCTCCAGGTCCTCCCAGCTACCGATAGAATTTTCTGGTAGACTGTTCAGCCAGTGTCGTGCCGGTCCCTTAAGTTTGAGGGGAAGGTATTTGATGGCGTGTAGATCGTCACCGCGAGCCATGTGAATGTGGAGAAGAAAGTCTTCAATCCATACTGCGGGATCTGTTGTGTGGTCGTATGATTCGATGTTCATGGGTTTGAACCCTTCTAGGAACTGGTGCTCCATTACCTCATCGGTGAAGCATAGGGGGTGTGTGGTGCCCCTATATCAGGTCGTGTCACGAGCAGTTCAGATGAAGTCTGTATGCTGTTTTCGGCCGGGGCGCGGTTGTGCTTGGCGCGCTGGGATTGGTAACCGTCCTCTCGCGTCGGGGCATGCCCCCGCGATCCATAGATTGATCTGGTCTGACCTGCTCTATTTTCCAGGTCTTGTCGTAGGTCATATGTGTATCCCCGTCTTGTTGTTTCTCTGCTTTTACGGCAAGGTGGAGCGGGCTGGTGTTCGGCTTGAGCTGTTGTTCTGCACTGGCCACGTGGTGGTCGCTTGGGTCTGTCAGCTGCATTATGTGCAGGCGGTATGGGCTCCAGTGCCTCGTCGTCGAATTGGGGTAGCAGCTTACGCTTCGGGTAACTATATTTTGGGTGTTCGAGGTTGTACTATTCGGCTGCCAGGACATTAGTCCATCTGTCGTTGAGCAGATCTTAGTCAGCTTGAAGCTGTTGCTGCTTCTTTTTTAGGCTTCTGGCCGTTGCTATTAGCCGGTGCTTGAAGCGCTCTTGCTCGAGGGTTCCTTTGTCATGATAAAATCTTCATTGCCGAGGCTCATGTCGTCCTCGGAGAGTGGTGGATAGTTGCTGTCCTCCAAGTCTTCGTTCCCTGCTTGCTCGTCGGGATCAATTTGCCCATCCTCCCGATCATCCTGTTCAGATGTTGGCTCGATGGGGTCTTCTTGGTCTTCGGCGTTCTCCGGAGTATCATTATCTCCGGTGCTGGTGTCGTTGTTCTTACCGCGACGCGATTTAGAGCGACACCGCTGACATCGACATTTTGGCAGTATCTCAAGAGGTTCGTCCTTGACTAGGTTTTTCTCATCATTGTCGTCGTCGTCTTTAGGTTTATCCACCATGTATATGTCATACGAGGAGGTGGCCGTCCAACGTCTGGTGACCGGCGGGTTTTGGGCCTACTCCTCTCCGGCATCGTTGTCCATACCGTCGATGTCTTCGGAGGCGTAATCAAGCATGTCGGTTAAATCCTCAACAGTGGCTATGAAGTGGGTGGTGGGTGGGAAGTAAAATTCCCTATTTCCAGCCCCTAGTCCAGGTTGTGCGTGATTTAGAAGTGGTTCCTCTGTGATGATGAGGGATCACATTAGGTCCAAAGCCTCATTTAAGAGCGAGGTCTGGACGGGGACCGAAGTTCCTTGGCCGAACTCGCGTGACGCGGACTTTGAGGGTTCAGAACTAGTGTCCAAAGGAGAGCTCGGCTTTGTGATGACTGTCGGTGGCGCTATTTTCTCCGGATCTCCAGTATTAAGATCCATAGCTGCAGAGAGTCCGGTGGGCTCTAGACTCCCGTCTCCTGACCTGGTGACGCGCTCCAGATCTAAGGCCGGAGCGGTGGTTGAGGCCGTGAACCCTTGGAAGACCAAATCTCCTCGGATATCAGCGATATAGCTCAGATTTCCAAAATTGATCTGGTGACCAGGGGCGTAGTTGTCGATCTGCTCTTGATGGCCAACTGAGTTGGCCTGCAGTGCAAAGCCGCCGAATACAAAGATCTGGTCGGGGAGAAAAATATCTTTCGCGGCAGCGTTGTTGTAGATGATTGATGGAGCCATCGATCCTTTCAACGATGGCACAGTGGAACTCTCAATGAAATCACCAATTTCGGTGTCAAAACCGGCAGATCCCGGGTAGGGGGTCCCGAACTGTGCATCTAAGGATCGAGGGTAACAGGAGGCCAGGGACACGATGTTTACCCAGGTTTGGGCCCTCTTAATGGAGGTAATACCCTACTTCGTGCTTGATTGAATTTGATTAGTATAGGGGTTACAAGAGTTGATCTACCACGAGATCGTAATGGCTAAACCCTAGATGTCTAGCCTATATGATTATGATCGCCCCTATGGACTAAACCCTCCGGTTTATATAAACACCGAAGGGGGCTAGGGTTGTATAGAGTCGGTTTACAGAGAAAGGAATCTTCATATCCGCATGCTAAGCTTGCCTTCCACGCCAAGGAGAGTCCCATCCGGACACGGGGAAAGCCTGCCGTCTTGTATCTCCACGGCCCATTAGTCTGGCCCATATCACATAGCCCGGACGCCCGAGGACCCCATAATCCTGGACTCCCTCAGTCATGCCTAACCAAATGTACACAACAAAGTTTGAAGGCTTTAGAAGGACAAACTTACATTATTGGTGAAGACAGGCTCTATAAAGCCCTTGTCCATGCTGACG